>NC_073746.1:195704245-195995689 GCF_029784135.1 Toxorhynchites rutilus septentrionalis
GGAAAATTACTTCATTTAATTAAAAAAAGTTAAGATAATTTAATCACAGTTGTTATCAATAACCTATTACAATGCAAATTGATTCGTTTTTGAGCAAACTAATAGCAAATTCGTTTTTAAAACTGAGTTAGTGCCAAACTGACTCTGTAATAGAGATGGGCAAACCGTTCACGAACGGTACGAAAGAACAAGTTCACCGAAAAGAGTGAACGAGCGGTCATTCTTTTTTAAGGAAAGGTAGTTCTCCCCACGAACTGATTGCGAGCGAACGGTTTGTGAACGAACTGATTCCGTAAGAACGGTTTGCGAGTGAACTGATTGAGAGTGAACTGTTTGGGAACGAACTGTTTGAGAACGAAGTGTTTGCGGGCGAACTGTTTGCGAGCAAACTAGTGCGCTGGACGGCCATTCCGTATATAACCGTAAATATAACGAGAACGCTTGTAAGGAAAATAAAACGATTTGTCATTCATCAAAAGGCATGTACACAGGGTTCATTTTGTTAATGTATACTCAATTTTGGGTTAAAAATTAAATTAGATTTTCGTAGTTTTTAAAGCAAAACTATATATTTTCAATTTCATGTATTCTTTCAATTCCGCGTAACAATCATATACTTTCTGATTATCAGAAAAAATCTTTTCCCTGAATGAACATTATGAAATATGATCTAACATGGAACCTGTGTGTTATCCAAAAAGAGAATATGAAAAATTTAACATATTTTGTGCGCATCAAATTATTACATAAACTTTTGTCGACCGATAAACATATTTTCACATACTGGTGAATCACACCATTGAGGAAGATAGCCTTCCTTCGGCTGAAGGAGGAGTGGATGATAGCTCTGGATTTTGGAATATGACTTGTACTGGAGAATCAAAATAACACATTGGAAATCCAACACTTGGAATACTTTCACACATTTGATGGTTTTTCAATCGCGATCTCATTCGGTTAAAGGTTGGAATTGGAATGAAGAATAAACGGTTTTTGCTATGGATCGATTCGTATGCTACTTCATCTTTAGTATTAGTTTCGTTTTTATGCTTCACTTCGGGAACTGCTGCTGTTTGTAGTTGTGTTCTGCACCACCCACTACATTTAGGATGGGAGGGAGTGAATTGGATGAGAATAAGGATAAGCATGGACATTGAAAACTATTTTGTGGGACACTTGCTCCTCGTTCGCACTGTTTGGCGCGAACATTCTTCCCTCGGGCTAAGATGCATTGACCAAATTGGATGCAATTGGAAAACGTGTCTGGTTAATCTTAGGACGACAAAACAGACAGGGTGATGTCTGGACTACTCAACTACTATCGCAGCAGACAATGGATACACTTTCTTGAGTTGACCAGTATCTGTGATAGGGACATACAGAATGATTCTCTTCCAGGTAACCTCTCGTGGTAAATAGGACTCTTTTAATATGTTCCGCATTTGATCATCCTTTTTGGCAACGGATGTGGATAGAATATCTCGAATTTTGGCAAACACAAGAGTTGGTTTCCATTCTGGGAAATTTTGTTCAGACATAAACAATTGAGAAAGAGCATGGTTTTCATTCAACTTGGTCGGCTGGTCGATTATCAAAACAGTTCTGCCATTGCGGGAAGCATCGCTTACAAAGCAAGAGGTAACAGCAAGTGGGGATATGGGAAAAACAGGAAATACATCAATGCGAAAAGGATTAGGTATGGGTATAGTTGGATGGGAATTTGGCGAAGAATCAAAATGCAACAATGTGTGGTGCTCACCTTCACACTTTTGGCAGCGTTGTGATGAACCGCAGTTGCATCTCAGCACTCGGACATTAGGATCACGTTCACGGATGTACGAAACATGGAAATCATCGCATTTATCATTGGGGAGAGCATCAGCACACAGTTCATGGGTTGGCTCTCTTTCCCCTGTGGCAGTACACATCTCGGTATGCACACTTTTCACTGGATCGGAGGTGCCTTCGTCGATTAATTCTCGCCGCTCCGCTGGGTTCCGAGCAGCATTAAGTGCTGGTATGGAAAACATCAATGGTTAAAATTAAATAAATTTGCTGGAACTATCGATAGGTAGAAATTTAGCTTGCTTGGGGTCGATAACGGTACTCTAACACATTGGTTGCAACATTCGTTCGATCAGCATATATGTCCAATTGTAAAGGTCCCTATATTCAATATACCACTGATCTTGATCGTCGAAATCTTCATCTGGACACTAAGCGATGACTTTGTGGTGTAAGTTCACACATTCTTGGTAATGGTTCTCTCAATTTCTCGAATACACCGTCAATTGTGCAGCATAATTTTGATTTACACTCGCCGCAGCAGTGGCATCATCAATGGTTTTCCGTATACGTGTCACTTTTTGCTTCGCTCGCTCACGCAAAAGGATTAGTGCTTCAAAGTTCGGTATATTTTTTTCGGGGTGCATTCTTATTTGTGTGTGTGATTGGACAAAACACTTCAGTTTGTTTGTACTCATACATTTAGTTTACACACCGTCGGTTTCGTACAGAATCATACACGTTTTGTTTTACTTCTACAACTTTTTCGGACACGTTGCAGAGTTATGCTCACACAAACTGCGTCGTCAATCTAAGGACACACGGGAACTTCCGATCGGACACAATTTTTTCTTCACGCGAATTCTCGGGAAACAAAAACACACTTTTAGGTATAGTCTTTTTCTCTACACAAGCCAAAGGATAACTTCGAAAACACACAGCCCTCGGTTGAGTGCAATTTACGGCTGGAATTTTGCAATCGGCTGACTGCACACAAAAATTTTGAAGGTAGCAACGGAAGCGGGATCGGTTGAGCCAACACGATGTAATCATCTAATAGCGAATACGTTTTTGTTCAGTTTCAACCCCAGTGCCGCACTAACTGCTGTCAAAACGTTTTTTTATTCACTCAGTTTCGCACTCAGTGTCGCACTAGTTCGCCCCGAAAGCTGTTAGTTTCGCACTGAGATGTTTCACGGGTTGGCACTCGGGTTCACCAATACAACTATACTGAACTGTCAAGTTCCGAATATTGTTTTGGAAAATCTAAAAATAAAGACTATGAAAATGGAAAACCTGCTGCTTTTGCTTTTGTGTTATTGGAATCGTAATCCAATTCGGATTCTGATTTTGAAGAGTAAAGTAGACGGCATTTTGCTACGTGTGCTTTCATTGGGAGGTGAAAATAATGATGGATATTCAGGTGGAATAAATTTCAAAATCAAAATTATGAATGAAAATTTACTTTAACGCATCGAATATTTATTTTATGTGATTAAATAAAAGTTTTTTTCCGATATCGCAGAATATTGAACGAAAACTGTGTCTAATGATGGTTTTATATTATAATAGTAATTATTTGTGGAACAAACAGGAAATGCATCGACAAATGGTTAAGTGAGTGTCAGAACTACATGTGTTAGGTAATCAAACAATATTAAGTAAAAATTTTCATTCAAACTTTTATATGTTTACACTGCACTTGGCCCTTCTGATCTGATGGAGAACAATTTACCTCCCAAGCGCTAATATCACCACCAGACGCCGACACTGTACATTTGCCGTCGTAAATATAAACAAATCAGACTATATAACGCACACCAACAAACCACCGCATTCGTGAAACTGAAAACGTTTTTTTATTACAGAGTCAATTTGGCACTGACTCAGTTTTAAAAACGAATTCGCTATAAGACAAGACGTGACAACTGGCTTCTTACTCTTCTTTCTGCATTTTCTTCGACCAAGTGCTAGATAACAGGGAAGCGAGATGTGAAGTAGAGATGGGCAAACCGTTCACGAACGGTACGAAAGAACTAGTTCGCCGAAAAGAGTGAACGAACGGTCGTTCTTTTTCAAAGAACGTTAGTTCTCCCCATGAACTGATTGCGAGCGAACAGTTTGTGAACGAACTGATTCCGAAAGAAATGTTTGTGAGTGAACTAATTGAGAGTGAACCGTTTGCGAATGAACTGTATGGGAAAGAACTGATTGAGAGTGAACTGTTTGAGAACGAAGTATTTGCGGGCAAATTGTTTGTGAACGAACGAGTGCAGCTGAACTGATTTGCGCTGGACGGAATGAATAGAACGATTATGCTTGTAAGAAAAATAAAACGATATTGTTATTTACGAGCAAAATGCATATAACGCAGGGTTTATTTTGTTGATGTATACTCAATTTTGGGTTAAACATTGAATTAGATTTTCGTAGTTTTAAAACCGAAGCTATATCTTTTCAATTTCATGTATTTTTTTCAATTCCGCGAAACATTCATATACTTTCTGATCATCAAAAAAAAATCTGGGGGAAGCTGGGGCGATGCATGAATTAGGTAAACATGAAATCTTCTAGTGAGGGCAAATTGAGCAAAAAGGTTTTTCGTTGCTTTCAATCCATTGCATGGCCTATTGCGTGTACGAGTTATCGTAATTGTTTGTACGAGTGATTGTGAGTGAAGATCGCTGCTGATTTTTTTCTCTGAATGAACATTATGAAAAATGTTCTTACATGGAACCTATGTGTTGTCCAAACAGAAAATATGAAAAATTGCACATATTTTGTGCGCATCAAATGTCGGCCAATAACCATGTTTTCACATACAGTTTGCGACTTTTAAAGAAGAAGCAGCTCATCTTTCCCCACTAAATTTCAAAAATATGAATTCAACGATATCAATTAATAGCTGTCTATTGATGTTGGGTTTCAGCTAACATTCTATGTTTTTCTTAATATAACTGGACGAAAGAGCGAAAGAACGGTTCAAAAGAACTGATTCACTTATATGAACGGTTAGTGACTGAACCGTTCATCAAAGTGAACTGTTTTGCCCATCTCTAGAAGCTGCATCGAACACCTCTCAACAAACATAGATCATCGTAGCTAGATCATTTTCGACCCGCGCTAGTACATGCAATGCATCCGAAACAGCGCAGTCTGTCAAAACGACTCATTCGCGTTCGATGAACACTCTTATCCTCTCTCCCCTACCAAAACAACTTCGACATCTGAAACTGTCCCGGAAGAAACGAAAAATGCAGCTGCTCACTACTATTTTATTTATAATCGATTCGATTCAGACACCAATTCCGACGACCAAAACGTCACCTATACCATAGCCGAACTTAGTCGCACTCGCAACGCCTCCCGAAAAACGCAAATCGGGCTAGCTAGTTCACTCAACCGCCAATGGACAGTTGCCCACAAATCCGGTCGTTATTCTGGAACTAAGGACAATTGAAGCCCGTATTCTAAAGTACACACTGAAGGAAAGAATGGATTTCTGATACCTGTATGATTTCAATTGAAAACTAGATTTGTGTTTGGTTCTTGTTAATTTTGTTTTGTGGATTTGTGTTATTGTTTTTAACCGCCGGAAAATAAAACGTGAGTGGGGCTTTGTCTCTGAACCGTCGTTATGTAGAACTGATGGTGCTACGAATTACTGGCGTGGACAACGACGGCAAGGATAAGGCGCTCCCTACCGTACCATTCCCCATTCGTAAGTCGACAGAGAAATTGAAGGTGCACTCTCCGAAGGTGGCTGTGCGAAATTACACGCTGAAAGTCCCCCTAACAAGAAACAGGCAGAGAGACTACTGTAACTGACCAATCTAGCGCACGAAACTGAGGTGAGGAGAATAAAGCGACGAACCGACCCGACCACTTTCGAGGATACTTTGACGATAATACTCATTATAAACGGTACTCTAGCTCCGGAATTCATTGATATTTGAGTGTCAGAACAAGGCCTTACCACCCGTCGCCCATGCAATGCTTCAATTACTGGGTGTTCGGTCATACCAGAACAAAATGCAAACAAGACACGCCGACTTGTGGAAATTGATCTGAAAAACACGCGATTCCGGCGGAGGGTCCCAAATGCGAACGGACATTGTTTTGTATAAAATGTGGATCGAATCTCGTTCCTGTCCTGAATACTGGAAAGAAAACACCATCCAGAGCTTGAACTTGAGCTTGGGTAGACTGTACTCTCCGTTGCTCTCCGCGATTGAATTGCACCAAATTGCACAATGAAGACTCAGAATGACGCTTGGGACTAGCAAATCATTCTCGTTGTGCAATTTTCGGTGATTCGAGCTTTAAATGGGCAATAACGACGCCGGCCACGTCCTTACAGTCACCAGGGGAAGGGAAGGAATGTTAGTATGATATTCGCCGCCCGAAGGCCAGAAGGGTCACCTCTATAGCGTGGTTCCCTAGCGAATATCATGGAAGGGATATTTGTTAGTGGGGAAGGTAAGAATCAGGATTCACTGAGGTAAGTGATGTGATTATGTGAACGGAACTATCGATAGATCATCGTAGCTAGATCATTTTCGACCCGCGCTAGTACATCCAATGCATCCGGAACAGCGCAGCCTGTCAAACTCATTTGCGTTCGATGAACACTCTTATCCTCTCTCCCCTACCAAAACAACTTCGACATCTGAAACTGTCCCGGAAGAAACGAAAAATGCAGCTGCTCACTACTATTTTATTTATAATCGATTCGATTCAGACACCGATTCCGACGACCAAAACGTCACCTATACCACAGCCGAACTTAGTCGCACTCGCAACGCCTCCCGAAAAACGCAAATCGGGCTAGCTAGTTCACTCAACCGCCAATGGACAGTTGCCCACAAATCCGGTCGTTATTCTGGAACTAAGGCCAATTGAAGAATACGGGTAAAGTACACACTGAAGGAAAGAATGGATTTCTGATACCTGTATGATTTCAATTGAAAACGAGATTTGTGTTTGGTTCTTGTTAATTTTGTTTTGTGGATTTGTGTTATTGTTTTTAACCGCCGGAAAATAAAACGCGAGTGGGGCTTTGTCTCCGAACCGTCGTTATGTAGAACTGATGGTGCTACGAATTACTGGCGTGGACAACGACGGCAAGGATAAGGCGCTCCCTACCGTACCATTCCCCATTCGTAAGTCGACAGAGAAATTGAAGGTGCACTCTCCGAAGGTGGCTGTGCGAAATTATACGCTGGAAGTCCCCCTAACAAGAAACAGGTAGAGAGACTACTGGAACTGACCAATCTAGCGCACGAAACTGAGGTGAGGAGAATAAAGCGACGAACCGACCCGACCACTTTCGAGGATACGATAATAAAGGGTGTGTCACATCAAATTGCATTACGGAAAAAACGCTGTAGAAATTTAATTTTTAGGAATTATATTATCAGCTTTGGTTTTATAATCAGATAAGAGTGTATAGATCACGTTGGCCATGCTTCACTGTCAATTTTACGTAAATTTGGAAAAATGTCGTCGAACGAAAAAGAGCGTCGTGAATTAATCTTGTACACTCATTTCGAGAATCCGGAGTTGTCACATCGGGACATCGGTAAGATGCTGGGAATCGTCCAATCCACGGTCAGCAGAGTACTTAAACGATACTTCGAGAACCTAACCATCGACCGGAAGGTGAAGAAAGGCAAAAATGGATGCTCCGTCAGTGAAAAAGATCACAAGCGCGTAGTTAAGCAGTTTAGACGTGATCCGAGAAGTTCGGTCCGGGATGTCGCCAATAAGCTGAATTTGTCAAGTTCATTCGTCCAGTGGACCAAGCAGCGGGAGGGCCTGCGTACATACAAGGTTCAGAAGGCTCCTAACCGCGACGAAAGGCAAAACATGGTGGGGAAGACGCGAGCCCGGAAGCTGTACACCGAAATGCTGACGAAGCCGCATTGCCTGGTAATGGACGACGAAACCTACGTCAAAGCGGACTTTCATCAGCTGCCGGGCCTGTTGTTCTTCTCCGCAGAGGACAAATTCAGCGTTCCGGAGGAGATTCGCAAGCAGAAAATATCCAAGTTTGCCAAAAAGTACATGATGTGGCAAGCGATCTGCTCTTGCGGAAAGCGGAGCGCCCCCTTCGTGATGACCGGCACGGTAAACGGGCAGGTTTACCTTAAGGAGTGCCTACAGAAGCGCTTACTACCACTATTGAAGCAGCACGAGGGCCCGACCATCTTCTGGCCGGATCTCGCTTTGTGCCACTATTCAAAGGACGTGTTGGAATGGTACGAAGCCCACGGGGTCACCTTCGTGCCAAAGGAAATGAACCCGTCCAACGCGCCGGAGCTTCGCCCAATAGAGAAATATTGGGCGATTATGAAGCAGGCCCTCCGGAAGAACCCAAAAGTTGTCAAATCGGAGGCGGATTTCAAGAGAAAATGGATTTCTGTTCAAAAAAAACTACAACCTGACGTTGTACAGAACCTTATGGACGGGGTAAAGAGGAAGGTGCGAGCATACGGGCTGGGCTCGAAGTATGAATAAAAAGAAAATGCCAAATACCGGAAAGAAAACACCATCCAGAGCTTGAACTTGAGCTTGGGTAGACTGTACAATTCGTAGTTGCTCTCCGCGATTGAATTGCACCAAATTGCACAATGAAGACTCAGAATGACGCTTGGGACTAGCAAATCGTTCTCGTTGTGCAATTTTCGTTGATTCGAGCTTTAAATGGTCAATAACGACGCCGGCCACGTCCTTACAGTCACCAGGGGAAGGGAAGGAATGTTAGTATGATATTCGCCGCCCGAAGGCCAGAATGGTCACCTCTATAGCGTGGTTCCCTAGCGAATATCATGGAAGGGATATTTGTTAGTGGGGAAGGTAAGAATCAGGATTCACTGAGGTAAGTGATGTGATTATGTGAACGGAACTATCGAACGAAAACTCGAAAATCAAATGCATTTCGTAGCAGCATTATATATAAATGGGTGACCTGAAAAGGTCTCCTCTGCAATATGATCGTAGCTCCAGTAAGTGTTTTGATTCTATAAGTGCGAAAACAACAATTTGACGAAACGAAAACTCGAAAGCCAAACAAATTTCGTAGCCGCTAAAGATATTGAAGGGTGATCTGAAAAGATCTCTTCTGTTCGTCGAAACGAACAATCAGAAATCAAATGAAGTTCGTAGCGGCTGAATATACTAAAGGATGACCTGAAAAGGTTTCCTATGCAATATAACCGGAACTCCGGTAAGTGACTTAATGTTATAAGCGCGGAAACAACTACTCGACGGAACGAAAAGTCTAAAATCAACTAAAGATGTTGTAAGGCGGCCTGAAATATATTGGAATAAAATCCTGAAACTTTTAATACTTAAATATAAAAAAAAATAATACTTATCAAGAACAACCCGGTTTCATCGGGTTGCATCGATAACACAGCCGACACATGTGTTAATGATGACGTCACATTGCTGCTTCTACCGACATCGCTATGTTTACGTAGATGTATATCTTCATTTACTGGGATAGCAACTAACTCACACACTCAGAAAATTGCATAGACCGTCGCCCGTCTCGCTGCACACTCACATATCGCAGTTATCGCATCAAAAATAAAACCATGTTTGTCGTTTGCCATGTTGGCATACCGCAGGCACTCTCACAGTTGACGAATTATTTCGTCATTTTACATGATAATTCTCACGAGAATTAGACTCGAGAGAGCGGAGAGTCAGAGCAGCTATAAAAACATATTCACGCACACCCTCCCCACATCGATGAGTTAAAGATGGGGGAAATGAATATGTATCACGAGAAAACACGTTTCTTTCTTTGTTCTTCCGCTAAAATTTGATTGAATATTCATTTTTCTTGTGGTATCACTTCCCGAAGAAATGGCAAATCGTGTTTCCTAATAAACAGAATGATGCCAGAGCTATTTCGATTCTCACACACGCGGCGGGAATAGAATGTAGTTTCAACGAGAACACACGGGGCTATCCTTGAGAAGACTCTCGGATTATGGAATTCCCGCAGGAGAGAAACTAACACAGCGTGTTGTCGGTTTGGAATACAATTTTCTAATGACGTTTATTCAATAACGGTTAATATGAAATAACAGAGCAAGATATGTTAATCAAAGGTGGAGCAGAATGCACACTAAATATATTGTGATCAGATTGATCTCAACACCCCTCCTCAATCTAATCACTGTTTAATCCCTAAAGCAAAACAATGTTTCCTAAATGTAACTGGCGGTAGACCTTTTGTCAATAGATCTGCTGGCTGGTCACCGCTTGGTTTGAATCGTACGATTACCTTTTGCTTTTCGACGCAATGAACTGCAGCTTCACATCTGAATGTTTCAGCCTCCTTGAAGGTGCCTCCGATTCTGCGATTGCTATTGCTGATTGATTATCTTCATATAGAACAACAGCCTGATTCTTCCGCAACTCTAATTCCTCGAAAAGCTTGTTAATCCACAGTGCTTCGCATATACAGTCTGCCAGAGCACTGCACTCCGATTCAGTAGAAGAAAGCGCAATCGTTGTTTGCTTTTTGGTGCTCCAAGAAACAGTACAACCGTATACCTGGAACACATATCCAGAAACAGAATGGCGATCTCCAGGATCCGTCGCCCAGTTCGCGTCCGCAAAACCAATTATTTGATCGGCAGACTTCTGTCTACAATAGACCAAACCACCAATGCTGTGACCAATGCTCTTGTGACGGATTACACTGGAATTTGCTGAAATACAACACAGCCGAACTCAAATCTGGACGCGATGTCACCATAAGATAGGTTAGACAACCTACTAGCTCCCTTTATGGCTTCTCTAGGTTCTGCTGTTCTTTTGGCCTCCGCAACTGTAAGTTTGCACACATGGGAGTGGACGCTGGCTTACACGACTCCATCCCGAAACGACGTAGAATTACTTCGGTGTAACCCGGTTGACTCAGTTTCATTGTACCGTTGCTCACATCTCGTTCGACTTTGATCCCTAAGAACATCTGCACTTCGCCGAGATCCACCATACGAAATTCGCGCTGCAACATTTTCTTCACTACTTGTATTTGAGCCAACTCCTTACAAATAACAAGCACATCATCTACGTAGAGGAGAAGATAAATCGGACCACGCATGCTACTCCGCACATACAAACATCTGTCCTCCTTACAACGTCGAAAGCCGATTCTAGCTGCAAACTCGTTGAACCTTTCGTTCCATGCTTTCGAAGCTTGTTTCAGCCCATAAATCGATTTGTTGAGCTTACAGACTCGATTCCCCTCCTCAAATCCTTTAGGCTGACGCATGTATATTTCCTCTGTTAAACGCCCGTTGAGGAACGCGGCTTTCACGTCCATTTGATGGACGACAAGGTTTTGCTGGTTCGCTATGGCGAGCATCATACGAACCGTGGACATTCTAATCACAGGAGAGTACGTTTCACCATAATCGACGCCGTAACGTTGAGTGAAACCCTTGGCAACCAATCTCGCTTTTCTTTTCATGATTGTGCCATCCGCATTCGTTTTAATTCGAAAAACCCCCTTACAATCGACTGGCTTCCGACCTTCTGGTAAGTCGACCAGTTTCCACGTCTCGATACCCATTTATACCGTATCCGACGAAATAACAGCTCTTACTTCTTGACTCCAACTTATTTCGCTTCTCCTTAGGTACGACACTAAAAGCTCTGGAACCGAATATGCGAAACTTCGATACGTCCGGCTTGTGACCATACCACAACTCATACGGTGTCTTGTTTGTTGTTAACGCCGCCGTGGGACTCCTGTTTATAACATAAACCGCCGCAAAAACCGCCTCACACCACAATACTTTCGACAACCCAGCATCTTCAATCATGGCTCTTGCCTTGTCCATTATTGTGCGGTTGAGCCTTTCGCTCACACCATTCTGCTGTGGTGTGTATGGAACAGTATACTCAAGCTGAATCCCTTTTATACGGCAAAAATCACGAAATTTTCTTCCCACATACTCACCACCATTATCACAGCGCAGGCGAGATATGCGACTGTCGAAATGTGATTCTGCCATCGCAGCGTACGTTTCGAAGGCCTCAAGCACTTCATCTTTCGTACTCAGTATGTATACAGCGGTAAAATGTGAATAGTCATCAATGAAAGATACGAAATATTTCTTGCCATTCCATGCAGCAGGTGTCATCGGTCCGCACACGTCGCTATGAATCAACTCGAGGGGACGACCACTTCGAGGCAACGCCATCTCCATGAAAGGCTTCCTCGTCTGTTTCCCTTTGAGACAGGGCTCACAAACCACTCGTTCAGCTAATTCGCTTTTCTTCAAAATTAGACCGTTCACCATTTCAGTGTCCACCATCTTCACAAGTCCACTTTTTCCGATGTGGCCGAAACGCCTGTGCCATAGCTCTTCGTTGCTCATGGCGCTTTGAGACACTAGTGCAGCTGGCTCTTTCACTCGCGACACGTACGCGTTCAGTACATATAACTTGTCGTTCCGTTTCCCCGTGCAAATGACCTCTCCGTTTCGTAGAATCTCGGCACTGTTTTTCGCGAACACTACTTTCATTCCCAACTGTCCAATGCGTTGGATTGAAAATAAATTGTACCGCAATCCGGGGACGTAAAGAACTTCACTAACTATTCAATTGATGTCTAACCCCTGGTATCCGACGATTGCACGAGTGAGACTCCCCCGTAGTGATCCTCGATAATCGTTCGATTAATCGATTAATCGAATACTTCTTAGAGAAATCGATTATTAGTCGAACGAATCCTGCGCAACCAATAACCCACATTCAGAGATGCCAACCATCCTGATTTTTCAGGATTTCCCAGACTTTTTAGCACGCTCCCTGATATCCTGACGAACACTCAATTTATCCTGATTTTTCTAAAATGATCCTGATTTTCCCTGATTTTTGTACTCTTTAGATTATTCGTAATAAATATACTGGTTTCCATGCCAAGTTTTCTGTCATGATAGTTCTCCAGTTCGCACTTGTATACATCTTACATTAATTTAAACTTTGTACTTATCCTTTTTTATCTCTACCCTCTAATGTTTCGTGGCTTTCTAAAACAGTGCTAGAAAAATTCATGAAACCAGATTGTCTGACGAAATTATAAAATTACAACGAGATTAAGTTTGAGGAACAACATTGCTTTATTGAGGATAATGTATCCCCAGAGTTATTTATGTAGGAGTACGTTAGAGAGTGTAAAATTACTCAAAAGAAAATTTTTGAATTCTCAGTCAATGTAAAAAGATTTTATATGTAATTTGTTCGTCTGATTCAAAGTAGAATAAACTGGGTCTATGGTATTATTATTGTATTATGAGTATTATGAGCTACCAAGCATCCTGTTTCTCACATGTATGGCTCGCAGCAGTTTTCGACGAGGAAGCAAACATGTTCTGGGAGAATAGAATATTTAAGTTGTGTGAAAGATGGCGAAAAATTGTGAAACAGAACTATGGATATAAAATCAAATTATAATGCTTCGATTAAAAATGATGTTTTTGTTTTCCCAAAAATCGACATTAACTTCTCGAACAACCCAAAATGAGCTATCCTGATGTATCCTGATTTTTATTTTCATTCTTCCTGATTTTTTCAAATTATAGTTGGCAACCCTGCCCACATTCCGTTTTGCCTGCCAAGATCGGGTCGATGAAATGTCAACAATCGACCTCAAATGCTGCCACCTTGCAATCGAGTTATCGACCTTTCATATGCATTCATCGAACAACTTGACGCCACTTTTTCGCCAACATGTGCAAGGCGTCGACCTGCTTGCAGCGCTGCTTTCAGCACTGCTTGCTGCTTGTTTGTATTGGTTTGTTATTGAAAATGAAAAGGAAATACATTGATCGATTTTAATCATTTTATTGAAAAAAAAATAATAAAAATCCATGTATAATAAAAATAAGGTATATAATGGAATCGGTGCATCCGGGTTGTCTGGATTGACGATTCAAATCCGACTGAGTACATTGATGAATACCTCCTTGCCCTTGATGACACAGATATGTGGCTGAGGAGGATTCTTCAATGTGCGTGAAGCACGGGATCTCCGATGGGGAAAATTGCTCGAAATACTATCGATGGCCAGGACCTGCTGTTACTGTTGATGCTGTTCCCCGGAATAGCACCCTGGACTTAAAGGATACTGCTGCGGGAAAGCTGATGCTGTTGGCTGGTGTGACAGAAGTGGAAATAAGCAATGTGGTGATGAGGGAAATCATCTTTCTCACTCGCCGATTGATTGAGTCGGATGTATTCATAGCTGAAACAAAATAAAATGATTAGTAAGTGAAAAGCAGAAATGAATTCCCTACACACCAGTTGTATGATCCGGATAAAAATGCGAACATTAAAATATCATGCGATTACGTTCGCTTACCTCACCTATTTTCATTCTACTATACAACGGAATCAGTGCATTCGGGTTCTTCCGGGGTGGTAATTCAGCTGAGCAAGTTGATAAATACCTCCTTGTTGAGTTTTCGTGTCTGAAGAGGATTTTTGAATGTGCGCGAAGCACGGAACCTCTAATGAGGAAAGTTCTCCGCAATACCATACCATGGTCAAATTCTGCTGCTGCTGCTGTTAATGCTGTCCCCCGGCATTGCCAACAGGGGTTGTAGGTTACTGCTGCAGGAAAACGGATGTTGTTGGCTGCTGTGATAGAAGTGGAAATCCGCACTGTGGTGATGGGAGAAATCATCTTTCTACCTTACCGATTGATGGAAGCAAACGAGTCGAATGTATTCATAGCTGATAAGACAAGATAAAATAATTAATAATTAAAAAGCCGAAATATATTTCATACTCACCAGTTGTATGATCCATTTGTTTTTGTTTGAGATGACAGTTTAGCGGAGTGGAAAAAAGAACCACCAGTGATGCCATTTGGTTTGTTTAATTATTCAGTATTTCGACTAACGAACTATCCGCGTTGACGATATTGGGGAATAGGCATGACAGTATGGATTTGCAGAAGGAATAAATACACTTTTAAAATGAAAATTATGAATGAACATGATTTTTCCTTAATCAAATTAGTACTCTATGTAAGTGAAAATCACCATTGCCTGCAAGTGGTGAAAAAACGTCATAAAAAATATGTTTGAAGATAATTTTATATTATAATGACAAGTTTTTTTGAGAATATCTGAACGTCTATAAAAAATAATTCAATTTAGGGTCATGACAACGTACTTTAAGTTGAAAAAATTATGCCAAGAAAAAAATTTCATACAAATTTTAGCAAATAAAAACTGATTCGGGCCGACTAATATGATAGAGAATAGTTTTTTTTTTTTTTTTATTAAATCGTTTATTTTTACAGGCTCAGTTACATAAGTTTAAAGGAGCCAAACTCCTGACTGTATTGTTACAAGTATATATAAACATTTTTCCTTAATTCTAATGTTAATGGTGTAGAAAACCGATTACTCGCGGTCTACTCGAGTTTAGAAGGGTGACATATTTTCTTCAGGAAAAGGAAGGGATAAAAGGATATGTTGACAATGTTCACTCTCACATTCACACTCACATTCATTACACTCAATTCTTAAGCCTATCTTATATCTAAAATGTTTTTACAGTTCACCTTATTCTATTGTTAATAAGAAGGGATTTGATTTCTCGCGAAGAAAAAGGAAAAGGAGAATATAAGGATATAAGGATAATCAGACACGAAGATCGATAACTTTTAGGAAGACATATATTTGGGACATGTAATCAAGGTCTAAACCAGCCAACACATCTCTCACCGGCACATTGGGCTGCCTTCCTCTAGCCCGAAGAGAGTTTTCTAAATTCGATCTGGCAACAAGATACTCCTCGCACGACCAAACAACGTGTTCGACGTCGTGGTAACCTTGGCCGCAGGCACAGATATTGCTGTCGGCAAGATCAAAACGAAAGAGTAGCGCGTTTAACGAACAGTGATTGGACATGAGTCGGGAGAAGGTGCGAATAAAGTCCCGACTCAAGTCCAGACTTTTGAACCATGGTTTGAGGCTAACCTTAGGGATAATTGAGTGGAGCCACCGGCCCAATTCATCTTCGTTCCATTTGCGTTGCCAGTTAACGATGGTATTTTTACGAACTAAAGAATAAAATTCATTGAAGGCGATTTGACGCTGATAAATTTCGCCTTCAATTGCACCTACCTTTGCTAATGAGTCAGCCCTCTCATTACCCGGAATTGAGCAATGTGAAGGGACCCAGACAAAGGTAATGACATAACAGCGTCTGGATAAAGCACTCAAAATTTCTCGTATTCTCTCAAGGAAGTACGGCGAGTGCTTTTCCGGCCTCACTGAACGGATAGCTTCAACAGAGCTAAGACTATCTGTTACAATGTAATAGTGTTCAACAGGTCGTGAGGCGACGCTGTCCAGCGCCCAGTGTATTGCTGCCAATTCAGCAATATACACTGAGCAAGGATACTGAAGACTGTGTGAGGTGCTAAAAAAATTGTTGAACACTCCAAATCCTGTGGACTCATTCATAGAGGACCCATCAGTAAAGTACATATTATCACAATTGACACGCCCATACTTTGCTTCGAAAATCGTAGGAACGATCCCCGATCGATGATAATCTGGAATTCCATGGATATCCTGCTTCATGGACAGATCAAAATGTACAGAGGAATTGATGTAGTCAGGAAAACAAACACGGTTGGGAATATACGAAGAAGGATCAACCTGCATGGAGACGAATTCATGATATGAGCTCATGAATCCAGAATGAAAATTTAGCTCGATCAGCTGCTCAAAATTTCCGATCACCAATGGGTTACACATGACCTTACACCGGATGAGGAACCGAAGAGATAATAAATTGAAGCGATCTTTTAGTGGGAGTAGGCCTGCCAAAACCTCGAGACTCATGGTATGCGTTGAGGGCATACATCCCAACGCAATACGGAGACAAAGATACTGAATTCGCTCGAGTTTAATGAGGTGTGTTTTGGCAGCTGATTGAAAACAGAAACTGCCATACTCCATCACTGAGAGAATAGTTGTTCGATACAACATTATAAGATCTTCGGGATGGGCTCCCCACCAGGTGCCGGTAATTGTACGGAGAAAGTTTATTCTTTGTTGACATTTTTTACTCAGATACCTAATATGGGCCCCCCAAGTACATTTGGAGTCGAACCATACCCCAAGATACTTGAATGACATAGCATGAGTGATCGGTTTACCCAAAATTTGAAGCTTTGGTTTTGCTGGTCTATGCTTCCTAGAAAAAACCACCATCTCTGTTTTCTCCGTGGAGAATTCGATCCCTAGCCCAATGGCCCAGGTTGAAAAATTGTTCAAAGTATCTTGTAAGGGTCCTTGCAGGTCGGATTCGTTTGATCCTACGACAGACACCACTCCATCATCTGCAAGTTGTCTTAGGCTGCAATTTTGTGTAAGGCAATTGTCGATATCGCTTACATAGAAGTTGTACAAAAGGGGGCTTAAACATGAGCCCTGGGGGAGGCCCATGTAAGAGAACCGACTTACTGCCGAATCTCCGTGAGAAAAGTTCAAATGTTTCTCACAAAGCAAGTTATATAACATATTATTCAATAGAGGCGGCAGACCCCGAAAGTGTAATTTGTCTGACAAAACCTCTATTGAAACAGAATCAAAGGTCCCCTTTATGTCCAAGAATACTGAAGCCATTTGTTTTTTTCCGGCGTAAGCCATTTGAATTTCTGAAGAAAGCAACGCAAGACAATCATTCGTCCCCTTGCCCCTGCGGAACCCATATTGTGTATCTGAGAGTAAGCCATTCGTTTCAACCCAACGATCAAGGCGAAACAAGATCATTTTCTCCAACAATTTCCGTATACAAGACAGCATTGCTATTGGGCGGTACGAATTGAAGTCGGACGCGGGCTTTCCGGGTTTTTGAATAGCTATAACTCGTACTTGTCTCCAATCATCTGGAACAATATTATGCTCCATAAACCGATTGAATAAATTCAACAAGCGATGTTTCGCCACATCAGGGAGGTTTTTCAGCAAGTTGAACTTAATTCTATCCGATCCCGGCGCAGAATTGTTACATGAAAGGAGAGCAAGAGAGAATTCTACCATCGAAAACTCGGAATCAAGATCGCACCTATCTTGTGAAATATCTCGAACAATTTTTTGTACAGGAACGGAATCGGGACAAACCTTCCGTGCAAAATTTAAAATCCATCGATGTGAATATTCCTCGCTTTCATTCGTTGAAGAGCGATTTCTCATGTTTCGAGCCACTTTCCATAATTTTTTCATTGACGTTTCTCGTGACAGACCTCCCACGAAATTTCGCCAATAAGCACGTTTTTTCCCTTTGATCAAGTTTTTAAATTGATTTTCAAGGGATAAATACGTTTGAAAATTCTCAATGGTTCCACTTTTCCGAAAAGCTTTAAATGCATTCGATTTATCCTGATAAAGCTTGGAACATTGGCTATCCCACCATGGATTGGGAGGCCTTCGACGAATAGTGGAACCTGGGATGGGTTTCGTTTGAGCGCGAACCGCGCTGTCATAGATCAAACGAGAAAGGAAGTTATACTCCTCCAATGGAGGTAAACCATCTTTGGAATTGATGGCTAGAGCAATCGCGTCCGCATATTTTTTCCAGTCAATGTGTCTTGTGAGGTCATATGCCATGTTTATAGATTCAGAAGAATTCGACCCAATGGTGATGGAAATTTCGATTGGCAAGTGATCACTACCGTTGGGATCCTGGATTACATTCCACTTGCAATCTAACGATAGTGAATTCGAGCAAAGCGAGAGGTCAAGAGCACTTGGGTTAGCAGGAGGTTTAGGTACACGTGTTGTTTCCCCAGTGTTCAAAACGGTCATATTGAAGCTGTTACAAAGGTCATATATCAACGATGAACGATTGTCGTCGTACTGTTCCCCCCAGGCAGTTCCGTGAGAGTTGAAGTCTCCCAAGATCAATCGTGGCTCAGGAAGGAGTGAGCACATGTCAACAAGTTGCTTGCGGCTAACCGCAGATCTCGGAGGCCAATACAAGCTGACTATACAAAGGTCTTTGCCTCTGATGTTTGCATGACAGGCAACAGCTTCGATCCCTCCAATAGGTGGAAGGTCAATTCTAAAAAAAGAGTGACACTTATTGATCCCCAATAGTACCCCTCCGTATCTGTCATCGCGGTCCAAGCGTATTATATTAAAATCGTGGAAAGAGAGATCATTTTGAGAAGAGAGCCAGGTTTCGGACAGTGCAAAAACATCACAATTGACTTTATGAATTAGAAATTTGAATGTATCCAATTTAGGGGTAAGACTACGACAATTCCACTGTAAAACAGTGATATCTCCGACCTCTCTATTTAAATTAGACATCAAGAGAGATAATCATTGCAAGGAGGGGCCATGTTACATCAATTGTTGCAAAATTGTCTTTAATACTGGAAGCATTGAGATGACAATGGTCCTGATGGAGTCGGAAACATTAAAACACTTGAAGATTTGATCCAAAAGGTCAGACAACTTTATAAATCCCGATTGGGAAGTTGAGCTGGACGGAAAAATAGGGACAGTTGGGGTTTTTGATGTCCCCTCGAGTGCTGGGTCGTTCGAAGATGAACTATTCCCACGGAAACCAGGGGGAACCTGATTTTGCTTGTCCGCTGCACTCGATTTTTTAGACAAGCTAACAGGGGGTATCACCGGAGGGACTTGTCCTTGAACTTTGGGAGTGGTCACATTTTTGCGCCGGGGATTCCCTTTGGAAATAACCGTTGTGCCCCCGCTAGCTGTGTCCGCTTCTATTTCGTCAACTGGCAACGTAGCGAAAACATTATGTGTGTTGATTGGTTGTTGCTCTTGAGCCAGTGGAGAAGCGCCCTTCAAAATTTCCGCAAAAGTGCGCTTCGAGCGTTCCTTCAAAGAGCGCTTCTGTTTATCCCAGCGACTCTTGTAAGTTTCACAAGCTGAGAGCTCATGTGGGGATCCCCCGCAATATGGACATTTATGCTCAGTCGCACTGCAGGATTTCCCCTCATGTTGCTCTCCGCAAGTGGCACAGCGCTCCTTGTTGGCGCAATAATCTGCTGTATGACCAACTGATTTGCATTTGTTGCAAGTCATGGGCTTTGGCACGAAGAGTCGCACTGGAAGCCTTAATTTATCCACCATAACGTAGTCAGGGAGGGCGGAACCAGCAAAAGTTACTCGAAACGAGTTGGACGGCGTGAATTTTTTTTCTTCCCCATTCTGGGAAACTTTTCCTAGTTGCTGGCAGTCCAATATTTTAATTTGCTTCAAAGGGAGCTGTTTAAATCTGCCATCTCCCTCTTTTATTATTTCGCTCGTCAGACCCGTTTCTGTAATCACCCCCGCAATTTCTACGTTATGGCAGGGCACATATACGCGATATTCTATTACAAAACGATTGTCGACAACAATATCGTTAGCGTGCTTCCGATTAGCCACGACAACACGCAGTTTGTTCGGTCTAGCCTTTCTAATTTCGACCACGGAGGAATAATATCTTGCCAGATCTTTAGAAATTTGAATGACATTTAGAGATTTTCCTTTTGGTTTGGGCCGGAAGAAAACAACCCATGGGCCAGATCCAGGTGAATCTTCTGGATAGACCTTGACACGAGGAGAGGAAACAACTGAGGGGGACGAGGTCGATTGTTGAGCGGGATCAGGAACAGTAGGGCTGGGAGGCAAGTTCGGGAGTTGATCGGAAGCGGGAGCAGGAGATTGAGGGGGTGAAGAGGAAAGGTTTGCAAATTTTCTTGAGGGGGGCTTGTTTAGGTGACTTAACTCTCCCTCTAAAGAGACATCCGAGGGGGGAACGCGTTTAAGCGACTTTCCAGCTCCCGTAGATATGGAGGGGTAGACAGTGGATTCAATCTCCATGTCAACGGTTCCTTCTTCATCTGCCATTTAAAGTGGCAGATGTACACTTTTTAGTTAATTTTTCAATTTTTTGTTTGTTTTTTCTTTCTAAAGCTAATAAACTTAACCTAATAAAATTATTGATACTTATAATGCACACCACACCAATGCGGATAATCTCCAACGCGTATCAATCCTTCGGTGCAGCTGAACCGGTGTATCGCACCACAGCACGATAATGGTGTCGATGACGAGAGGCGATAAATTCACCAGCACACAGCACACAGCGCCCGCGCTGCAGGCCTTCTTCCTCCTGCTTGTTGTGTCCGCTTCAATGCAATCCAGCTACAATCTAGGGAATCCCGTTATTGCGCACAATCACTTGACCAGTCACGAGAATAACGGTATCACTTCAACGATACACGATCACGAAATATATGCGTCCGGCGGCTTCGAACTTAGGAAGACGAATGATAGAGAATAGTTTGCCTCATTCAAACTAATGCCGTATCCAGATGTCGATACCTAATCGTCGTCATCGTGAATAGGTAACAGCGTTAAGGTCGTTGTTAGGTCGATGTTTTTTTCGTCGATTGGATTGTGGGAATCGAAACGAACGAATAATTTACGTCGATTAATCGATCCAAACCCAGAGAGAAAAAAACGTACGACTGCCGCGGTTTTATCCTGAAAAACAATCATTATTTTTTACGCTCACCTAAACTCGTAAACGAAGCTCAACGCCATCAACGTTTCGTTTACGAGTTAGGGGAGCGTAAAAGATAAGAATTGATTTTCAGACGGAATGAACACTTTTTTGACGTAGGACTACGTCTTTCATTTCTATACCGGGGTGTAAAATCAAAGTTTCGAAAACGAAAGCGTTACGCCGGAGACCGAGACTTTGAGCGTTAATAGCTCCTAAACAACTGAACTAAATGGTATGATAAACACTTCATTCGAAAGATAAAATGTCTACGCGTTATATACTTGTTACTTTTTGATCCAAAAACTTGTTTCAATAGTCTTAAAATTGCTTTCAAAACAGGCTATTGAAATCACCAATCGGTATATAAGCGAGCGGCGCTCGGAAATCCACTCAGTTCTAATTGAACAGCGATTGGAGCATGTTGTCGCTGTTGCGGTGAAGCTCTTTATTTATCATGAAAGCGCGGATGAACGGTGTCACCAAGAGCCTGTTTGTGCACCCTAGGCCAGAAAGGAATCTATCAGGAGGAGAGTGATGCCACAAACGGTTCCCTGGGAAGACATCGCTACACACACATACACGCGCGGCTATTAACAGGTGGTTATCGAGTTGGCATTAACCACTGGTGGGCTTCCAGTATCGAGGAAAATGTGGAAATATCTAATCGTTACTGAAAATAATCTGCCAGTTCCTCTAGGAATTTTCAAAATATATTCATGTGAAAGAGTTTAATTGAATGTTTTCTATCCATGTTACACTGTGACCAAATATGTTTCAATCAAGTGCTATTAACAGGTGGTTATCGAGTTGGCATTAACCACTGGTGGGCTTCCAGTATCGAGGAAAATGAGGAAATATCTAATCGTTACTGAAAATAATCTGCCAGTTCCTTTGGGAATTTTCAAAATATATTCATGTGAAAGAGTTTAATTGAATGTTTTCTATCCATGTAACACTGTGACCAAATATGTTTCAAACAAGTGCTATTAACAGGTGGTTATCGAGTTGGCATTAACCACTGATGGGCTTCCAGTATCGAGGAAAATGTGGAAATATCTAATCGTTACTGAAAATAATCTGCCAGTTCCTTTAGGAATTTTCAAAATATATTCATGTGAAAGAGTTTAATTGAATGTTTTCTATCCATGTAACACTGTGACCAAATATGTTTCAATCAAGTGCTATTAACAGGTGGTTATCGAGTTGGCATTAACCACTGATGGGCTTCCAGTATCGAGGAAAATGTGGAAATATCTAATCGTTACTAAAAATAATCTGCCAGTTCCTTTGGGAATTTTCAAAATATATTCATGTGAAAGAGTTTAATTGAATGTTTTCTATCCATGTAACACTGTGACCAAATATGTTTCAATCAAGTGCTATTAACAGGTGGTTATCGAGTTGGCATTAACCACTGATGGGCTTCCAGTATCGAGGAAAATGTGGAAATATCTAATCGTTACTGAAAATAATCTGCCAGTTCCTTTAGGAATTTTCAAAATATATTCATGTGAAAGAGTTTAATTGAATGTTTTCTATCCATGTAACACTGTGACCAAATATGTTTCAATCAAGTGCTATTAACAGGTGGTTATCGAGTTGGCATTAACCACTGATGGGCTTCCAGTATCGAGGAAAATGTGGAAATATCTAATCGTTACTGAAAATAATCTGCCAGTTCCTTTGGGAATTTTCAAAATATATTCATGTGAAAGAGTTTAATTGAATGTTTTCTATCCATGTAACACTGTGACCAAATACATTTGGTTTTGTGGTTTTTCAATAAATCGCAATAAACAGGATAGCTTCAGAAGATTATTCTTCCCCATCAGTAGGATATTTCCGTATCCAATATTGTATGCGCCCGCAATCGATTATTGCTCATTCGCCGAAAGTTCCGAGCTCAGAGAGTTCATTCCCCTCTAGTTTGCCTTCCAAATTGCCATCGTAAACCACACCTTCTCTCGATTCAATCACACACAAAAAGCATACTTAAGCGATATTCTGGTGGTGAGACACATCATACTGATTTTAACCTCCGACCGAGAAGGTCGATTTTTCTTTCAGCAGCTCGGATTTTTGGCGTTTCTGGACAACGGACTGGGACGTTCCCCCTGGCGATTTTGGAAGGAGATTTGTTGCAATTGTTTAGACGTGACAGCAAAAGGAGAGCGGGAAAAGGCAATAGCTCGCTTCGACCGTGGAGAGCGGGCGCTCACCGGCTTGCCGGAAAAAGCGCACGCTTTTTCGGCGTCACCGACGCCACGCCCCCTTTTTTCTTTCGGGCAGTGTTGCCAGTTTTATTGTAGTGCCAGTAGTGAATCTTAATTATTGAATAAAATCTAAAAAGAAAAAAAAACACGCATACAAACAGTGAAGTGACTGAAGCAATTATTAGATTAAGTGTAATTTGCAATTTTTCCGCACCTATTGGTGGCTTTTCAAAGTGCTTTATTGGAACAAAGTGTAATTTTCTGGGAAAATACCCCTTAGTGAATATCCCCCAATAAGGAATTTTAGTGATTTTATATCCGTACCTGCTGACTATAACCTAGGTATAGTCAAGCAGAAGCATGGCTTCAAGTAGCTCCGGGCCTCCGGGAGGCCGGGCTACAAATTTCCATGAGGGCAGGCCCACCGAAGCCACCGCTCCACTATGGGCGGACCCCTCGAACGGTAATCTCCAGATACTGCTTCTGAGAGCTACAGGAGACAAGGTGCTTCCAACAAACCCCTTCACAGTCAGCAATACCATCAAGGCAGTTGTAAAAAAATTCAACAGCGCCAAACCACAGCGAGATGATAAAAAGAAACTCCAGTACATCTTGACAACCAGGGATGAGGATACAGTCGGTAAGTTACTTTCGATTACCAAACTGATTGATAATACCCCTGTAGAAGTGATCTTCCACCCAACTTTAAACCAACGCAAATGCGTTGTGACTTGCCGCGAAGTCCTGAATCCGAACTGGTGAAAGAACTCACCGCTCAAGGTGTGATCGGCGTCAAACGCATCACCAGAAAGGACAACAACATTGTTGTGCCGACGGCCACTTTAATATTGACCATTCGCGGAACTGTCGTTCCCAATTTCATTTACTTTGGGTTCATTCGAGCCGGGACTAGAAATTTTTATCCCAATCCCATGCAATGCTACAAGTGCTACAAATTTGGGCATACGAACAAGCGATGCAAACGCGAAAATCCGCTTTGCAGAAACTGCGGCCAAGAACATCCGGAACAACAAACAGACGCAAACAAAGTATGCGATGCTTCAGCTTTTTGTGTCAACTGCCAAGGGAACCACTCCTCTTCTAGTAGGAATTGTCCCGTATGGCAAACCGAAAATAAAATCACCAGAATAAGAATCGACAATGGAATCTCATACAAAGAGGCAAAGGAACAGCTGCAACTTCAAAACAATGCTCCAACATTCGCAAGTGTTCTGCAAGACAGACTATCCAACTTGCAAAAGCCAGCACCCAGCTGCAACTGCAAATGTAACTGCGCCTCGGCCGCTTCGGCCACTTCTAGCCGCGAAAGCACCCCCCCAATTGACACTACATTCGATACAACCATGACAGATTCAACAACTGGTAGTTCATCAACTGAATCCGAAAGCGAATCAGTCATTTCTATGGATACGTCTGATGTTCCAAACAAAAACAAAAACAAAAGAAAAATAACTAAAGGATCATCCTCAGAGTCAGATCAAAAATCTGAAGATGAGACCCAAACAAACAAGGACAAGAAAAGAACTAAGAATGAACAAAGACAGACACCAACAACAAATAACAATACAACCCCAACAGAAAACATCAACAACAACAACAACACACATCAAACAAAAAACAACAATAACAACAACAGCAACGCACATTCAACAAAAAACAACACAAACACAACAAACACTCCAAAGACTTCTACATCAAACAAAAACAACACCAATACCTCAAAGAAAGCTTCTCTTTCCAAGGGTAAAGGACCATCGAACTAATTCTCTTTGAATAGTTCAAACATACACACAATTAAGACTTAGGAATTAGAGTAAAAACACCAACACATTCACTCCAACACAGAAATTCGGGATACAATGGAACATCAGAAGTATCCGACGAAATATTCTAGAATTGAAAATGCTTTTTTCAAACTCTAATCCCACAGTCATAGCCCTTCAAGAAACTATGACTCCAAACAATTTCAATAAACACTTCATCTCAAAATACATCACATATTTCAAAGAGGGTCCCAACCCCTCAAAACAGGGAGTTGCAATCGCAATCAAGGATGGCACTCCACATGATCTTCTTCCCATTTCCACTGATCTTCAGGCAGTGGTAGTGCGCATTAAACACCCCTTTCCTATCACCGTCGTTAGCATCTACATCACTAATGATTCCGATCCGAACACTCTACGCGGACAACTGGACCATCTGTTCGCCCAACTTCCCGCCCCAATCATGCTTATGGGTGATTTCAACGCCCACTCATACGCCTGGGGAGGTGCATACTTCGATCGAAAAGGATCCATCATTGAGGATTTCATATCCGACCATTCTCTTCTCCTTCTTAACAACGGCCAACACACCAGAATCCATTATTCTGGTACTACTTCAGCCATCGATCTCACTAAAGTATCAGACAAACTCTCTTCAAAGCTTTCTTGGAACATCCACGATGATACTTGCGGAAGCGATCATTTTCCAATCTTCACTTCCTTCCGGCCAAACTTCTCCAGAGTTTTCAACAAGGCCAAGATGGAAATTTGAATACGCTGACTGGGCTGGCTATCAGTTTGACATTGAAAACCGCCTCTCCGCTAAACGAGATTGGACAGCCGAGGAATTCTCCAAAGTTGCCCTAGAAGTTGCAATGGTGCATATCCCCAGAACCAGTGGCATCCCTGGCAGGAAATGTGTCCCATGGTGGTCGCCTGAGCTGAAGGCAGCGATCAAAGGTCGACGTAAGGCCCTACGCAAATTAAGAAAGGCCCATCCGAACAGCCCACTGAGACCCACTCTGCTTACAGAGTTCCAAAGGGCTCGCAAAGAAGCTAAGACTGTTATCAACACAGCACAACAGTTGGGTTAAATTCGTCAGCGAAATTAATCCCAACGCGTCAACAAAGGAGTTATGGAGTAAGATTGGCAGGCTTCATGGAAAGAAAAGAAGCAAAGAATATAATCTTCTAATTAACGGTCAATACACCAATGACCGGAAAATCATCGCCGAGGCGTTTGGAGATTTCTTTGCATCCGCCTCCTCCAATCAAAACTACGACCAAACCTTTCTAACCCACAAAACGGAATACGAAAGAATTCCCATCGATTTTCATACCGATGTGGAATTTGACTTCAACAAAAACCTCTCCCTCAAAGAGCTCGATTGGGTACTGAACAAAGTCAAACAAGGATCCACAGGACCTGATGACATCAGCTACCCTATGCTTAAGAATCTACCCCATCTCGGGAAAAAAAGCACTTCTGAAGCACCTCAACAAAGTCTGGGACAGTGGAACCCTCCCCAGTTGCTGGAAAGAGGGTTTAATGATCTGTATCCCGAAACCAGACATGAACAACCATCTTCTTGACAATTTCCGCCCCATCACTCTTCTAAGTTGTGTTGGGAAAGTCTTGGAAAAAATGATCAATCGACGCTTAACGACTTTTCTAGAGTCAAATAAGCTGATTGATCCCAGACAATTCGCATTCCGTGCGGGAAAAGGCACAGAAGATTTCCTTGTAGCAATCGAAAAAATCCTAGACGACGCAACTGAAAAATTACACCACATTGATATTGTTTCCCTGGATTTATCCAAGGCCTTCGATCGGACATGGAGGTACCCAGTGCTGAAAAGCCTTTTCGACTGGGGGATTCGTGGGAGATTAGGTCTCTTCATTAAAAGTTTTCTAGAAAACCGGTCTTTCAAAACCGTTATTAACAACCACCAATCTTCTCTAAAAATCCCAGAAAACGGCTTCCCACAAGGCTCAGCACACATATATTCACCAACCCTCTTCAACATTGCCATGCAATCTCTATTCGAGATTATCCCGGACCATATAAAGATCATAGTCTATGCAGATGACATCACTCTTATCTCTACGAGCTGCTTCGGCTTAATTCAGAGAAAGAGGCTTCAAAAAACCTTAGACTCCATCCAAAACTGGGCTCTAAAAACAGGTTTCAAAATTTCCCCGGAGAAATCCAAACACATACATATCGTAAAAGCTCTCAGAAGGAGAACCTATCTTCAGCTCAACAAAATCTCGATCCCTACAATGAGGACATTGAAAATACTAGGGGTTACTTTCGACAAGAAACTCAACTTCCTATCACATTCTCAAAAGACCAAAATAGCCACCAGAAAGAAACTGAACATCATCAAGATTATCGCAGGCAACCTAGCCTCTGGTCATAGAAAGACGCTGCTAAATGTTGTAAATGTTTGGTTGGTCCCCCAAATCCTTTACGGAATAGGCACCTTCAGCCGTGGAGGGGACAGGGTGTTGAACACCATTCAACCAATTTACAATAAACATGGTTCAAAAATCTCACGAACAAAGATCTTCCCGATATATGTGAACGTTCATCCGCGACGGGAAGAAATTGGAACGTCAAACCGCCGAACAATAACCTTGAACTTCTCAAGGCAGTTCGGGCGGGAGACTCTTCTCCAAAAGTCAAAGCCTGCTTCAATAACCTCGTTGCATCCAATTTTCAAATTAATCACCAGGTATACACAGACGGTTCAGTCAGTGCCGATGGAGTTGGATGTGGAATCTTTGAGAGTAGATACACTGGTAGCTTTTCTCTTCCACCGCAATGCTCCATCTTCAGTGCGGAAGCTTTCGCTCTTTTAATAGCTACCCAAGAATGCACCCATGATTTCCTTCCTACCACAATATTCTCCACGATCTTCTGAGTGGAAACAGCAAACACCCATGGATTAAGCAAACAGAAGAGGCTGCTTCAAATAAAAACATCTCCTTCTGCTGGGTTCCTGGTCACTCAGGAATCCGCGGAAACACAGCCGCCGACATACTGGCCGGCAAGGGCAGCAAGATAGAACCCCCAGACATGCCCTGTCTGACATTGTCCGCTGGGTAAAACAGCAAGTCCGTGAAAGCTGGGACATAGGTTGGATAAACAGCCGTCCCACCCATCTTCTTCAAATTAAAAATTCCACTCTTCCTTGGGAGGACCGTCTCAATAGTAAGGAAAGGCAAGTCCTTACCCGTCTTCGAATTGGGCACACTAACTTCACCCACTCACACTTGTTCTGCAGAGCCGAAAACCCCCAATGTGCTTGCAACGAAGCTCCGGTTTCCGTTAGCCATCTTTTACTTGAATGTCAACATACCAAAGATGCTCGAGTCCGACACAACCTAGGTCAGAGTCTCCGAGATATCCTCAGTAGAGACGAGACCCAAGAAACCAATTTAATTGCGTTTCTGAAAGAAACCGACTTCTTTGGTAAAATCTAAATCGAAATACTAAGTACTTTTGAAATTGTTTATTTATTACAGTTCGCCACTTCACGGTCATGTATGCGTGTTCATGTGTGTATATACATGTATGTAACTACATACATATATATACACGCATCTATTAATACATATTCTCACATATATATTCCATTTATTACATTACTTAACTGATTTCCTAACTTTACAGCCACACTCACCAAGGAGGATAAATTCATTAAATAAACCTCTCCATTTTTCAGCTCTACTATATACCAATAAATTCAAAACCACTATATTTTATTGACGTAGGACTACGTCTAACCGGAAGATATAGGGGGTGAAATGAAAATCTAGGCACTGAACAAGTAGGAAAAAATGCAAGATTTGGAACGCTTATAACTCGAGCATTTCTCAATAGATCGCAAAGGGTTTTTGCATCAATTGATAGGAAATATATCTACGCATCTATCATAACGAATAACATTTCATTTTTCTTGAGATAAATAATTGAATAATTGTGAAATATCAAGCATTGTCCAAATGCACTATGTAACCATTTTTGATAGGTCCATTTTGTGCTCCTCAAATCGTACCGACCAAAACGGTCAACCAGAGCAGCAGCGAAATACAATGAAGCACGATTGGAAAGGAAAAAGAAAAAATATGAACGAAACATTGGTCGTAGTCTCACACATGCGTAATTCTCGAGCCAGCCAGTCAGCTTAAAAATCCCCGCTCCGCTGCCGTAGCGATCATTCTTTGTGTGGACACCGACTGGACAACATCGTTGCTGGACGAGCTGGATGGCTAGGGATCGAGTGCCTTTCTCAAGGCAATGGGGGCGGAGGTGTAATGAAGGAGTTAGAGTAGAGTTTTAAGGGCCTTTCTCAAGGCTAGAGACGAATGAACTAAAAAGTTTAAAGTCTCTATAATACAAAACCACCACCACCACCACCGTAACGATCATTCTCATCTGAACCGTACACCACATCGTTTCGCATGACATCACATCAACAAACCAACACAAGCAGCCATGGTTGGATATGGCAAAGGAGGAAAAGTGAAGGGAAAGGCAAAATCCCGCCCGAACCGTGTTAGTCTGGAGTTCCACGCAAGGGTAGCTAGGCCGAGCGCGTTAGTACCAGTGAATCAGTCCACCTAGCCGGCGTTATATAGTTTCGGCCGCCGAAGTGAAAAAGCTGCTCGCGACGATAAGAAAACCCGCATTCAGAACAGACCACATTCGGTTCGGTGGACATCAAGACAACACAACAGGCAGTTGCAGCGAGTGGCGAGTGGCAAACGCAATCGCAAAACGGCATCAGGTAGCAGAAGAAAAAAGTTTGTTCTTTATACAATCTGCTTTGGTGGCAAAACCAGAACAAGGCGGCATCGAGGGCGTTCGAAATGGTTTTTTTCAAAACCACGAGTACTAAGTTTTCTAAATTGGAACCATTCCAAAAAACACGGCGCTTATCAGGGCCATTAAACCTTTCAAAAAAGAGTTTACGAAATACAGTTCAATGCTTTCTAAAACAATATCCAAAATAATAATAAAACACAAATTGATTTTTTCATAATTTGTTTGCCAGGATATGATGAGTATGTGAATTTGGAAGTTGTTCTGAGCTTATTGATGGTTGGGGACTTTCCCGATTATTCAATTTTCACCAATTCTTAAATTGCTTCTAGATTGAAAGTACAGTAATTTATATTTAGCTCGACATTGAGCTAATTGGATGGATCTGTAATGCGACATTTTTGTAAACATAGAGTTCGGGGTCCAAATTATGACCCCACATTGAAAGTCGACACTGTACCACTGTCATCGGAAATGTTCAATTACAGGTTTCAATTGCCTCAAATACGACACTGAGTGTTTCTCCGGCACGTCGCATTAAATGTAATTTACTGAACAACATGTCACAAGCAGGATGGGCAGAAATTTTCCAACTGTGAAAGCTGTGGCGAGTGGCAAACGCAAAAGCTAAACAGGAAGGTTTAACCGAACAAGATGGGAATATCGAGTGATTAAACAGTAAACTAATCCATTTTTCAGGTAGATAGGTAGGTATTCACGTAGGAGAAGAAAATAAAACAATATATTTAAAATATATATTTAACAAAAGCTGTCCCCTTTGTATAGTCCTACGTCACTCCGGTTATGTCCCCGACATAACTCACCCGTCTTTTTATCTATTCAAACTGTATTTCATTTCATTTCCGAGGTCGAGGGTCAGATGTGATGAGTGATTTTTTTGGTTTCCCTTTCGCCAGTCCCCTCTGGGCTGGTTTTATTGTAGCTCTTCACTGTGCTAGAGGCGAATGAACTGCAAAGTTTAAAGCCTCTTAAAAACAAAGAAAGAAAGAAGAATATTCTGGTGGTGAGACACATTCATTTTTCGTGAGGACATCGACAAGACAACATCGATGCCTAACGTGCTGGAGGAGGTGGACGGCGAAGGATCGACACATACACGCGCAGAACTCTTTCCGTTAGGATGCCATTCAGCATCGAGAAAGTTCCGGAAAGATCTAATCATTGCTGGAAAATAATCTGCCAGTTCCTTTGGGAATTTTCAAAATATATTCATGTGAAAGAGTTTAATTGAATGTTTTCTATCCATGTAACACTGTGATCAAATACATTTGGTTTTGTGGTTTTTCAATCAATCGCAATTAACAGGATAGCTTCAGAAGATTATTCTTCCCCATCAGTAGGATATTTCCGTATCCAATATTGTATGCGCCCGCAATCGATTATTGCTCAGTCGCCGAAAGTTCCGAGCTTAGAGAGTTCATTCCCCTCTAGTTTGCCTTCCAAATTGCCATTGTAAACCACACCTTCTCTCGATTCAATCACACACAAAAAGCATACTTAAGCGATATTCTGGTGGTGAGACACATTCATTATTCGTGAGGACATCGACAAGACAACATCGTTGCCTAACGTGCTGGAGGAGGTGGACGGCGAAGGATCGACACATACACGCGCAGAACTCTTTCCGTTAGGATGCCATTCAGCATCGAGAAAGTTCCGGAAAGATCTAATCATTGCTGGAAAATAATCTGCCAGTTCCTTTGGGAATTTTCAAAATATATTCATGTGAAAGAGTTTAATTGAATGTTTTCTATCCATGTAACACTGTGACCAAATATGTTTCAATCAAGTGCTATTAACAGGTGTTTATCGAGTTGGTATTAACCACTGGTGGGCTTCCAGTATCGAGGAAAATGTGGAAATATCTAATCGTTACTGAAAATAATCTGCCAGTTCCTCTGGGAATTTTCAAAATATATTCATGTGAAAGAGTTTAATTGAATGTTTTCTATCCATGTAACACTGTGACCAAATATGTTTCAATCAAGTGCTATTAACAGGTGGTTATCGAGTTGGCATTAACCACTGGTGAGCTTCCAGTATCGAGGAAAATGTGGAAATATCTAATCGTTACTGAAAATAATCTGCCAGTTCCTTTGGGAATTTTCAAAATATATTCATGTGAAAGAGTTTAATTGAATGTTTTCTATCCATGTAACACTGTGACCAAATATGTTTCAATCAAGTGCTATTAACAGGTGGTTATCGAGTTGGTATTAACCACTGTTGGGCTTCCAGTATCGAGGAAAATGTGGAAATAACTAATCGTTACTGAAAATAATCTGCCAGTTCCTCTGGGAATTTTCAAAATATATTCATGTGAAAGAGTTTAATTGAATGTTTTCTATCCATAAAACATCCATATAATACATTTGGGTTTGTGATTTGTCAATCAAGTACAGTTAGGTTAGCAGGTTAGCTTCTGCAGATTATTCTTCAGAACAAGGTTTTTCGTATCCTATATTGGATGCATAAAACCTTGTGCCTCCAACGTAACGCTCTCGTTTTCGAAGTCTCCCAAATATTCATTCAGAATGGATTTAGATTCAACTTCAAACAAATGATCTAGAAACAAACGATAGTCCTACGTCACCCTTGGGGTTATACCATAGATATAACCCACTTCCTGTTTTGATTCCAGATGGCTCTCTAGCAAATGAGAAATATTAGTCTAACTAATTATTCCTCTTAGTGTAACGATTAATCGATTAATCGATTATTTGGGGCGATTAATCGTATCGAATAACAAACTGCTGAAAAGTATTCGATTAGCTGATGAACGATTAATTTCAAAAATCGGGGAGAATAAAAATAGATCGCGACGTGGATTACAAAACTGCATGAATAATTTTCGAAACAGAAAATGGTCGAACAAAAAGCTACGCCGCGGCCACTAGAGAAGTAAGCGGACAATCATCATCGACTGCGGAGGTTGCTTCTGACAAAAGATACTAGCTGATCTAGTGAAAATAATTGCGGAAAAGGACCTCATCATCGCAAACATGACCCCTTCAATTGAATCGCAGCGCACCGAAGCTGCTAGAGATGGGCAAACCGTTCACGAACGGTACGAAAGAACTAGTTCGCCGAAAAGAGTGAACGAACGGTCGTTCTTTTTCAAAGAATGGTAGTTCTCCCCATGAACTGATTGCGAGCGAACGGTTTGTGAACGAACTGATTCCGAAAGAAATGTTTGTGAGTGAACTGATTGAGAGTGAACCGTTTGCGAATGAACTGTATGGGAAAGAACTGTTTGAGAACGAAGTATAGGCGGGCAAATTGTTTGTGAACGAACGAGTGCAGCTGAACTGATTTGCGCTGGACGGAATCAATAGAACGATTATGCTTGTAAGAAAAATAAAACGATATTGTTATTTACGAGCAAAATGCATATAACGCAGGGTTTATTTTGTTGACGTATACTCAATTTTGGGTTAAACATTGAATTATATTTTCATAGTTTTAAAACCGAAGCTATATATTTTCAATTTCATGTATTTTTTTCAATTCCGCGAAACATTCATATACTTCCTGATCATCAGAAAAAAAAATCTGGGGGAAGCTGGGGCGATGCATGAATTAGGTAAACATGAAATCTTCTAGTGAGGGCAAATTGGGCAAAAAGGTTTTTCGTTGCTTTCAATCCATTGCATGGCCTATTGCGTGTACGAGTTATCGTAATTGTTTGTACAATTGATTGTGAGTGAAGATCGTTGCTGATTTTTTTCTTTGAATGAACATTATGAAAAATGTTCTTACATGGAACCTATATGTTGACCAAACAGAAAATATGAAAAATTGCACATATTTTGTGCGCATCAAATGTCGGCCGATAACCATGTTTTCACATACAGTTTGCAGCTTTTAAAGAAGAAGCAGCTCATCTTTCCCCACTAAATTTCAAAAATATGAATTCAACGATATCAATTAATAGCTGTCTAATGATGTTGGGTTTCAGCTAACATTCTATGTTTTTATTAATATAACTGAACGAAAGAGCGAAAGAACGGTTCAAAAGAACTGATTCACTTAGATGAACGGTTAGTGACTGAACCGTTCATCAAAGTGAACTGTTTTGTCCATCTCTAATCACAATGACCGACTGAGTGAGACTGACTTTGCTATGACGAGAGAGCATACCGAGAGCCGACGCATATGATGGACATTCATGTATGTGTGAATCATTCTACCACAAGTACTACCCCACAAAGTGTGATGAGTTGAAGTATTTGTTGATTTCTCTGCAATCATTTACAAACGCGTTATTTACGCTATGAATATAAAGAAGCGCGAAATTTTTATAACTATTTCCCTAAAATAATTATTCAAACAAAGCTCAATCTTGTCGATCCATATAAATCCCGTACAGCGATCATTTTTGCCTGCCCAACAGATTACTAACACATAACAGTTCGGCTGAAAAATTTATAAGGTAACACAGTTAAACAATTTTTTTTGCAACACTCAATTTTATTATTCAGCAGTCAGTTTGGAATTAAACCAGTTTCAAAAATGAATTCTCTGAGTTGCTGCATGCACACAAGGGACCATACGACACACATACATTTACATGCTCACTCACCTTTGAATCCGATGCGTGATGCTCTATGAGTGACTCCGTAAGCGCTCTTTTTTTCTGTCAAACCTTTTCTTCCAGCCTCTCTGGCTTTTCCTCTCTGCAATCGCAAGGAAATGTACGATCTACCCAAGCGGAAGGTCAATTTCTTATTCTACGTTCAAACAATTTCTCTAAAATTATAATCTCCGTACGTTGTACCATTAAACATTCATTCATTCCATTTTTCATTTAATTCTGACTCGTTTATTGTGATGACTTTTTTTTACTATCTATGGATACATTATTCGGGCTAATAGTTGAAAATGCATTCAAGTACATTTTTGGAATCTCAGACACTGATATCGAGCTCCCGAAACCACCTGATAAATTTGATTTACTTGGTGAAAATGCTGAGGTTAATCCATGGCATGTACTACTCGATGCAGATATTTCCGCTTGAATCACATTTAATACGTTAACAGGTGTAATTGTTAATCCAGGCAAAGAAGATGAAACAATTGTTGAAGGACCTGTAGGCACATATTTCGAATAGGACGTTGGAGCCGCAATCTCCGGCGTTAAAATAGTTGGCGTTGATGGTTGATGTTTGTTCACATTTACCTTGCGTGATTTAGTTAATCCTGGAATATAAGACTGAGAAATTTTGATATTAGTCAACAAAGCGTATATATTTTGAAACCAAATTTTAGGAGATCCGCTCAAAAATAAATTCGGTTTATATTCCCCTTATTCCGCGCGGCTAATGAGGTGAGATGACAAAGTTTCTCGGTTTATTCTGTAAGTCACCTTACTCCTAGCTCTAATTTGATACCAGACTTGATAAAATATGAACAATTCGAATCTAGCCTCTCATAAACTATAGTCACCCCATTCGCTTTCGGGAACACCGTGACTTGAGACATCTCACGTCATTCGCCACGTAGAATAGAAGGAATTATCTTGTAGAGTCGAAAGAGAGATGTGACCATGCTAACAATTTGGTCGGTTGGACTCAGAGAAGACATTTTCGATTATATTATCAAAAAGATGCTTATAGTTTGACCTCTGCTTTTCTCTTTTGGCCGAGTAGTTAGCGGCACACATATCATTACTTCAATTACAATTACAACGGTAACCTTCTACGGTGCACCCGTGGCCTAGTGATTAGAGTCACACCTGACATGCCGGGGGTTCGGGTTCGATTCCCGTTCTGGTCGGGGGAATTTTTCGTCAATGGAATTTCCTCTCATTGCACTGTGGTCCCGCGTATTCTAGAGCTTGCCCTCAGAAAGCATTCAAGGCGTGCTATTTGGCATAAAAATCTCTACAAAGTACTAATAAAAAATGACGCAAGTCATTTACTACGTTGAGACGGCGAAGTTCTCCTAGGTACGTTGGTGCTATTTAAGATGAAGAAGAACCATCTACGAGTCTGGGAGATCAACACAGCTTGAAACGGAATGCCAACGGACATATTAGGATCGAGACTAGTGAGATTCTAATTACGACATACTAAGGCGTCGTGCACAAAATACGTAACGCTAAAAATCCGGATTTTGGACACACTCCCCCCCCCCCCTACGTAACGCAATTTCCTATCTCTAATACACAGAAAGTAACGCAACCTCGACCCCCCTCCCCCCTCATGTTACGTAATTTGTGCACGACGCCTAACAAGGCCATACGATTTGGAATGATTTGGAAAAGACACTACAGGGATGTGAGCCGTATTATTCCGTTATGCCAGTAGAGCAGTGTGACTCCTGCTTGAAACGGCTAGCGGGTTAATGATGCGACTGCCCCCGTCCCGGTAAAACTTTGGCAGGCTTCCAGGTACGTTCAAAACTCGTTAATCATGAAGGCTCTGATGTAGCATTCCCAACTAGCGTTGATCAGGTTGATCTGCTGAAACAATCGTCAGCAATAAAAACAGGAAGTGGGTTATATCTATGGTATAACCGCAAGGGTGACGTAGGACTATCGTTGATTTAGAGATCATTTGTATGAAGTTGAATCTGAATTCATTCTGAATGAATGAATATTTGGAGAACTTCGAAAACGAGAGCGTTACGTTGGAGGCACAAGGTTTTATGCATCCAATATTGGATACGGAAATATCCTACTGATGGGGAAGAATAATCTTCAGAAGCTATCCTGTTGATTGCGATTGATTGAAAAACCCCAAAACCAAATGTATTTGGTCACAGTGTTACATGGATAGAAAACATTCAATTAAACTCTTTCACATGAATATATTTTGAAAATTCCCAAAGGAGCTGGCAGATTATTTTCCAGCAAAGATTAGATCTTTCCGGAACTTTCTCGATGCTGAATGGCATCCTAACGGAAAGAGTTCTGCGCGTGTATGTGTCGATCCTTCGCCGTCCACCTCCTCCAGCACGTTAGGCAACGATGTTGTCTTGTCGATGTCCTCACGAAAAATGAATGTGTCTCACCACCAGAATATCGCTTAAGTATGCTTTTTGTGTGTGATTGAATCGAGAGAAGGTGTGGTTTACGATGGCAATTTGGAAGGCAAACTAGAGGGGAATGAACTCTCTGAGCTCGGAACTTTCGGCGACTGAGCAATAATCGATTGCGGGCGCATACAATATTGGATACGGAAATATCCTACTGATGGGGAAGAATAATCTTCTGAAGCTATCCTGTTAATTGCGATTGATTGAAAAACCACAAAACCAAATGTATTTGGTCACAGTGTTACATGGATAGAAAACATTCAATTAAACTCTTTCACATGAATATATTTTGAAAATTCCCAGAGGAACTGGCAGATTATTTTCAGTAACGATTAGTTATTTCCACATTTTCCTCGATACTGGAAGCCCACCAGTGGTTAATGCCAACTCGATAACCACCTGTTAATAGCACTTGATTGAAACATATTTGGTCACAGTGTTACATGGATAGAAAACATTCAATTAAACTCTTTCACATGAATATATTTTGAAAATTCCCAGAGGAACTGGCTGATCATTTTCAGTAACGATTAGTTATTTCCACATTTTCCTCGATACTGGAAACCCACCAGTGGTTAATACCAACTCGATAACCACCTGTTAATAGCACTTGATTGAAACATATTTGGTCACAGTGTTACATGGATAGAAAACATTCAATTAAACTCTTTCACAAGAATATATTTTGAAAATTCCCAAAGGAACTGGCAGATTATTTTCCAGCAATGATTAGATCTTTCCGGAACTTTCTCGATGCTGAATGGCATCCTAACGGAAAGAGTTCTGCGCGTGTATGTGTCGATCCTTCGCCGTCCACCTCCTCCAGCACGTTAGGCAACGATGTTGTCTTGTCGATGTCCTCACGAAAAATGAATGTGTCTCACCACCAGAATATCGCTTAAGTATGCTTTTTGTGTGTGATTGAATCGAGAGAAGGTGTGGTTTGCAATGGCAATTTGGAAGGCAAACTAGAGGGGAATGAACTCTCTAAGCTCGGAACTTTCGGCGACTGAGCAATAATCGATTGCGGGCGCATACATTATTGGATACGGAAATATCCTACTGATGGGGAAGAATAATCTTCTGAAGCTATCCTGTTAATTGCGATTGATTGAAAAACCACAAAACCAAATGTATTTGATCACAGTGTTACATGGATAGAAAACATTCAATTAAACTCTTTCACATGAATATATTTTGAAAATTCCCAAAGGAACTGGCAGATTATTTTCCAGCAATGATTAGATCTTTCCGGAACTTTCTCGATGCTGAATGGCATCCTAACGGAAAGAGTTCTGCGCGTGTATGTGTCGATCCTTCGCCGTCCACCTCCTCCAGCACGTTAGGCAACGATGTTGTCTTGTCGATGTCCTCACGAAAAATGAATGTGTCTCACCACCAGAATATCGCTTAAGTATGCTTTTTGTGTGTGATTGAATCGAGAGAAGGTGTGGTTTACGATGGCAATTTGGAAGGCAAACTAGAGGGGAATGAACTCTCTGAGCTCGGAACTTTCGGCGACTGAGCAATAATCGATTGCGGGCGCATACAATATTGGATACGGAAATATCCTACTGATGGGGAAGAATAATCTTCTGAAGCTATCCTGTTAATTGCGATTGATTGAAAAACCACAAAACCAAATGTATTTGGTCACAGTGTTACATGGATAGAAAACATTCAATTAAACTCTTTCACATGAATATATTTTGAAAATTCCCAAAGGAACTGGCAGATTATTTTCAGTAACGATTAGATATTTCCACATTTTCCTCGATACTGGAAGCCCACCAGTGGTTAATGCCAACTCGATAACCACCTGTTAATAGCACTTGATTGAAACATATTTGGTCACAGTGTTACATGGATAGAAAACATTCAATTAAACTCTTTCACATGAATATATTTTGAAAATTCCCAAAGGAACTGGCAGATTATTTTCAGTAACGATTAGATATTTCCACATTTTCCTCGATACTGGAAGCCCACCAGTGGTTAATGCCAACTCGATAACCACCTGTTAATAGCACTTGATTGAAACATTTGGTCACAGTGTAACATGGATAGAAAACATTCAATTAAACTCTTTCACATGAATATATTTTGAAAATTCCCAGAGGAACTGGCAGATTATTTTCAGTAACGATTAGATATTTCCACATTTTCCTCGATACTGGAAGCCCACCAGTGGTTAATGCCAACTCGATAACCACCTGTTAATAGCCGCGCGTGTATGTGTGTGTAGCGATGTCTTCCCAGGGAACCGTTTGTGGCATCACTCTCCTCCTGATAGATTCCCTTCTGGCCTAGGGTGCACAAACAGGCTCTGTTCATCCGCGCTTTCATGATAAATAAAGAGCTTCACCGCAACAGCGACAACATGCTCCAATCGCTGTTCATTTAGAACTGAGTGGATTTCCGAGCGCCGCTCGCTTATATACCGATTGGTGATTTCAATAGCCTGTTTCAAAGCAATTTTAAGACTATTGAAACAAGTTTTTGGATCAAAAAGTAACAAGTATATAACGCGTAGACATTTTATCTTTCGAATGAAGTGTTTATCATACCATTTCGTTCAGTTGTTTAGGAGCTATTAACGCTCAAAATCTCGGTCTCCGGCGTAACGCTTTCGTTTTCGAAACTTTGATTTTACACCCCGGTATAGAAATGAAAGACATAGTCCTACGTCAAAACATGTAGTAATACCTCCCCCAAGCAGCTTGCAGCAGCTGTACGGGAACAGCAGTTTTGTAGCAAATTGGAACTTTGAACAGCAGTCTTGGAAAGCCAGAGCAGAAAAGGTGGAGACTGCATTGTAAGAGGCTGTACGCAGTAAGCCAAAAGAAGTGATTTCAACACCAACAGGAGGCTCAACTCCGTTAACAGTAAAGAGGAGAAAACAAACTACAGAGAAACAGAAAGAGGGCTGTAAAAAGTATTAGAGATGAAAATAAGCAACACCATGATGAACCGATGAGTGGCAAAAGGTCGCAAGAATTAAGGTGAGGAAGCGAAAGACAGGCCAAAATTCCTGAAGAAGTGGCTGAAATCAGATGCTCTGATCATGTCCACATCCGGGCATTACGACCTATACCGATATTTTAAGGATTAAAAATCATTCGTCCCTGGAACATCTCGGAGAGAATGTAGTGAAAATAAGGCGCACTCAGAACGGCGAAGTGTTGTTTGAACTAAAAAAACCGACGATAAAGAGTTTAACGAGATATTGTTTGGGGAACCAACGCAAAACTATGTCCCAAGAGACAGTGATCGAATGCAGGAATATGGATGATCACGATAGAGGAGGAATTGAGAAAAGCCTTAAACGAATAGTTTCAGCAGAGAGATGTCGCGTCGAACATTCAACTAGAGAAAGCGTTCGGAGACACGCAAACTGCATTAATAAGACTGTAGAAAATATAGCTGCTCGAGACAGGGAATATAAAAATAGGATGGGCGGTGTGCCCCCTGAGAGTTACCCGACAATTAGTAAGGTGCTTTAAGTATATGGATTTTGGCCACCGAGCTAAGGTTTGCATGAGATTGGATATATCAGGCCGCTGTATAAGATGTGGTAATAAGGGATATATGGCAAAAGATTGCATCAAGCTACCGAGATGCATGCTCTGCCTAACAGAGTCAGAAAGTGATCAAACTTCAGGATGCCCGAGATGCCCGAGATGCCCGGTCTTTAGAAGGGCGCTAGCTGCAATGACTAAATGGAGGTAACGCAGATAAACCTTAACCACTCGTGTCGTAGTTGCAGCACAACAATTTCTAGGGCCGGCTACAACAGAAACAACGCGATCATAGCAGAGCCGTACCAAGTCCCGTTGAACGATGGAGATTGGCTGGTCGATAAAGCCAGGATAGCCGCATTGGTGGCAATGGTATCCCATACAAGGAATGATGTCCAATGCATACGAAGGGTTCGTGGTTGCCAAAATCAACGGAATCTTCGTGTTCAGTTGGTATGCATCCCCGAGAGCAATTCGACCGAATGCTAAACATTTTAACAGAACAGCTAATCGGACGGAAGCCTGTTGTCATCGGTGGGGACTTCAACGCCTGTACACTGGAGTGGGGGAGTAGACTAACCAACGTTCAGGTTCAGTTCACTTGAAGCTTTGGCAAAGTTGAGTTCCAGCAGTATCACCATGAATTAGGGAGTCTGCGATAGTTATACATACAGTGACCACCAAGCGATTCACTACACCATTTAAATTCGGATCCCACCAATAAGGCGAGGGACGAGGGTAGACGACCGGAAGTGGAAGACAAAGTTGTTTGATAAAAATCTTCTCGTGGAAGCACTCCAAATGGAACGACCAATAACTTTATTGCAAGCTCATTGACAGATATTATTGTCAGAGCATGTGACATCAGCATATCACGAAAAGTAACAACGAAGAACGAACGGAGCCCAGTCTTTTGGTGGAACGAAGAAATCAATTCACTTCGGAAAAGTTGTATCCGAGCCTCCGAGTGCAATCAAACAGAAGAAACAGCAGACCATGTGGTCTTCGACTATCCTCGATTTGCTCGGCAGAAAAGAGAAATGAACCTACGGGGTGCGGAGACATTGTAGAGAAAATGGGCGAGAACTGTTGAAATGCAGTGAATAGAGATATAATCGAAATAATGACGGAACTCCAACGAAGGTGGAAAGTAAATCAAAGAGAAAACATAAGACACATTGAGTAAGGAGTGCATAAACCCAACCTCCTCTCCGAAGTAATAATAAACAGTGGTTCACTAACTCGTAAAACGTAGTTCAATGGCGTACCGTTCATTTCGTTTCCACCGTGAAGTGTATTCGAGAATCAGGCCCGATATCACAGATTATATATATATATAAGTGATATATATATATATATATATATATATATATATATATATATATATATATATATATATATATATATATATATATATATATATATATATATATATATATATATATATATATATATATATATATATATATATATATATATATATATATATATATATATATATATATATATATATATATATATATATATAGCAATTCCACGCCGATTTCAGCCGGTCGCTGCTGGGATCCTCTATGATGGTTCTACTCAGATTTATGGTTTTCATTATCATATGAACAATTTTAATTTCGACTAACCCTAACTTTTATCGAAGAATCGTAGCTCTAAATGTAGAAGTCTAATTGAAATATAAAATGCGGCAAAGTTGTTGAAAAATCAACAATTCAACTTTGCCGCAAATCAACAACAGTTCATATGAACTGTATACCCAGTTCAGAACGAACTGACGGCTGACTGAACTGTGTATACAGTTCAGTTCAGAACGAACCGTGTACGGTGAACGATGAACTGTGTATGCAGTTCAGAACCAGTTCAGAACGAACTGTGTACGATGACCGCTGGCGGAACTGTATATACAGTTCAGAACGAACTAACCACTGGCTGATCTATGCATACAGTTCAGAACGAACTGTGTGGGGTGATCGGTGTATAAGGCTAAGGTTACTTTGGATAGGAGTACGCACGAAAATTTGATTGTACGAATAGAAACAAACAATTTTGTTCGATAGAACGAGTGATAGATGAATGGTGCTGCAAGGTAAATAGTCCTCAAATTAACGAAGGGAAACAAACGATAGCCCCATGAAGCAATAAAAATAAGATGTCGGTATTGTCGTTTTCATAATAAAACGCAGCATTTCAGGATACGATGGTTTTTAAATTCAATTGTTTGATTATTGATCAAACAAAATTATAATTTCATATTTTTAAGTTGAGAGTAAATATTTCAGTAAGATGATATGTAAATCGACCTCACCAAGAAAATACAGTCGAAAACGAAATGTTCCAAACAGTCTTGTTAAACAGTAATTGAATATCGGGTCGCTGATATGAAACATTTTTTCTATCATATAATATTGTGCTCCATAATTTTGAGATAGGCGTTCGCGTTTTGGTATAGTTTTACTATAGCAGTTATTGTCAAACATCGTAAGAAGAGCACGCAAAGCTAGTTTGTGCTGAAAAAAGTAAATCAAGGTTCAAACTAAATCAAAATTTCAAAATCAAAGTTTGATTTGAGATATTTTTCACAAAATTCGGACGAATAATTATTCGCTAATAAATATAATTTTATGAATGAACAGAACAGTCCTACATAACATCCCACACTTTTTTATACTTGCTTTGACATATCCCTCTACTGTGCGAAAGAGTGAGTGAACTGCTCAAAAGAACTAATTCTTTTAAGTGAACGGTTGGTCAGTGAACGGTTCATTGAAGTGAACCGTTTTGCCCACCTCTAGTTTCGAACCCTCGAATCCATGATCCCCACGCATTTCGAATTTCCGATTATGGCAAATGCTTGTATTTAAAATGTGGTAAGTTGTATGAGGCGGGACTGAAGACCGATAGGTTTTGTTGGATTATCGAAGTGTTAGTTGCACCTTCGATCAGTTCTGGATCATCCATGTTGACTGTATCTGCCAATAATATATACAAAATATTTTTAATTGAGAGCATTTGCTTTTTCTCACATGAAATCCAAAGATACATATTTAAGTTTATTTATTTATTCATTTATTATATATTTCGGTTCAGAATCTACTCGGCATAATCCAATAGACCCTTTTATTCTGTAACTTGCCATAGGTAATATTAGTAATTCATTAGAAATCATAAACACAGTCATACCTGTTATTTATTGCAGCATTTAAGAGCATACACCTTGTCCTTTCAACGATCAACAATCATTCATTTCATCATTCTCGCTACATCCAAGAGCAATTATGGATTATTCAAATAAAATTCCAGTGGCCGACACATTTGTGCCTTTGTTCTTTGAATTTATTTCAAATACATCTTTTAAATTTACAACAACATAATTCATAACTCCATATTGATTTTAATTCCCTTTTTCACAACATCCAAGAGCGCCATACATACACTCTTGTGTGTATGTATGTACCATTTATTCACATAACAACCTTATTTCTTATTCCTATCGGTATCGATCCATAAGTGTGAAAAAAAATTATATTTTTTTCCCATCAATCACATTCGAGTACCATTTGGTAAAGGGTGTGTCACATCAAATTGCATCACGGAAAAAACGCTGTAGAAATTCGCCCAGTAGACCGATCCTTTTGAAAATTTTAGACAGTAAAATAAAAACTATTAAACAACTTTTGGCATTTTCTGTTTATTCATACTTCGAGCCCAAGCCCGTATGCTCGCACCTTCCTCTTTACCCCGTCCATAAGGTTCTGTACAACGTAAGGTTGTAGTTTTTTTTTGAACAGAAATCCATTTTCTCTTGAAGTCCGCCTCCGATTTGACAACTTTTGGGTTCTTCCGGAGGGCCTGCTTCATAAACGCCCAATATTCCTCTATTGGGCGAAGCTCCGGCGCGTTGGGCGGGTTCATTCCCTTTGGCACGAAGGTGACCCCGTTGGCTTCGTACCACTCCAACACGTCCTTTGAATAGTGGCACGAAGCGAGATCCGGCCAGAAGATGGTTGGGCCCTCGTGCTGCTTCAATAGTGGTAGTAAGCGCTTCTGTAGGCACTCCTTAAGGTAAACCTGCCCGTTTACCGCGCCGGTCATCACGAAGGGGGCGCTCCGCTTCCCGCAAGAGCAGATTGCTTGCCACACCATGTACTTTTTGGCAAACTTGGATAGTTTCTGCTTGCGAATCTCCTCCGGAACGCTGAATTTGTCCTCTGCGAAGAAGAACAACAGGCCCGGCAGCTGACGAAAGTCCGCTTTGACGTAGGTTTCGTCGTCCATTACCAGGCAATGCGGCTTCGTCAGCATTTCGATGTACAGCTTCCGGGCTCACGTCTTCCCCACCATGTTTTGCCTTTCGTCGCGGTTAGGAGCCTTCTGAACCTTGTATGTACGCAGGCCCTCCTGCTGCTTGGTCCGCTGGACGAATGAACTTGACAAATTCAGCTTATTGGCGACATCCCGGACCGAACTTCTCGGATCACGTCTAAACTGCTTAACTACGCGCTTGTGATCTTTTTCACTGACGGAGCATCCATTTTTGCCGTTTTTCACCTTCCGGTCGATGGTTAGGTTCTCGAAGTATCGTTTTAGTACTCTGCTGACCGTGGATTGGACGATTCCCAGCATCTTACCGATGTCCCGATGTGACAACTCCGGATTCTCGAAATAAGTGCGCATTTTTCCAAATTTACGAAAAATTGACAGTGAAGCATGGCCAACGTGATCTATACACTCTTATCTGATTATAAGCGAAAGCTGAAGATATAATTCCTAAAAATTAAATTTCTACAGCGTTTTTTCCGTGATGCAATTTGATGTGACACACCCTTTATCTTCATTCCAATTGATTTTTTTTCCACTCAACTGATTTCACCTTTTGTACTACATATGTGCTTCATTTACTGTTGCAGTCCATTGAACTCACTTTCATGTACCCGTGACCATGACCGTGGTTCCAAAGTTCACGCATGAATCTTTCTCACACAAACACAAAGCAGTCTAGCGATCCTGCTTCCACGCTGGCAATATTTTCTTCGGCAATCACACGCCTACATACTAAGCTAGGTCGCTATATACTAGAGATGGGCAAACCGTTCACGAACGGTACGATAGAACTAGTTCGCATAAAAGAGCGATCGTTCTTTGAAAAAGAACGATAGTTCTCCCCACGAACTGATTGCGAGCGAACGGTTTGTGAACGAACTGATTCCGTAAGAACGGTTTGCGAGTGAACTGTTTGAGAGTGAACTGTTGAAGAGTGAACTGTTTGTGAACGAACTGTTTGCGAGTGAACTGTATGGGAAAGAACTGATTGAGAGTGAACTGTTTTGGAACGAACTGTTTGAGAAAGAAGTGTTTGCGGGCAATTTGTTTGCGAACGAACGAGTGCAGCTGAACTGATTTGCGCTGGGCGGAATGGTTAAATATAACGAAAACGCTTGTAAGGAAAATAAAACGATTTGTCATTACCCCTCCTGTACTCGTGTGCAAAATCATAACACGTATACTCGCACACGGTGTCACAGACCGAAAATTAAACTTCTCTGTAATGTTGCCATTGTGTATTTTTCAGGCTTTATTGGCATTTATTTGAAGAAGAGGGTATGATTGAATGAAAAAACTCCAAAAACTATGTTTTCTTCGTCTTTATTATGTTTTAATAGTCATCTAATTCAGCCTCCTCAAAACAGAGTAATTTTTGATACTCCAACACAAATATCTAAATTCGAATTTTTCACTGTTATTAATTAAAAGTAAGCAACTGAATATAATTCATGGAAGTATAAAGAGCTATAAAATAACATAAAAACGTATTAATCGATTGTGGTTTAATTGGAGTAAGAACCAGAACGTAGCAACAAACATATTTTTTACATTTCATGCAGTTGTTACGTGTTTTTCGGGTTTTTTTTTATCAAAGAGAAGAATGTATAACGTATTCTAGATAATTACCAGATGATAAAGGTTCTGGAATATAAAATTTGCATATTTATAATATTCTTTGTCTCTGTATTCTTGGTAAACTAAGATATAATGCCTTTTTTAGATGAGGCATAAAAAGATTATATAGAAGGATTTCTAGGAACTTCCTTTTCTTTTTCTTGTTTTCTTGTAGATAATGTCCTTTATAAAAAAAATATCCTCGAAACTGTAACTGATAAAAATTACAATAAGACCGATTAGTTTATAGTGTACTGTTTACAATTCCTCCACAAGTTAAATTCTTTCACAAGTGTGTATATTTATGACCATTATATTTTTCGAATAACTCTACGAAAGTCAAACATTCATATTTTGCTTTTGAACGTATGAATCTAACGACGAATATATCGACGAATAGTTAATATATGGATCCGTTCAATCCAATTACAAAAGGGACTGAAATCAAATAGAATAGTCCGGTAATGATCTTATGCAATATATTCAATAAATATTCCACGCCGCTAACATAATTTTATACATTTCATTCAACAATATTCTAGAATATGAAAAATGGCACTTGTCCAAAAAAGTTACTCCTATACTCGCGTCGGTGTGTCAGACCGAAAGTGTTAAAAAAGTGGCACACGTCCCTTTTGTACCAACACATGCGATACGCTAAACGATGACGAACGACGAATAACGATGCTAGAGAGAATCGCAAAGTCGTAGTGTTGATATTTTCTGAGAAATGAACGAATTATTGATTTCTCGGTCTGACAGACCAATGCGCGAGTATAGGAGTGTTAATGAGCAAAATGCATGTAACGCAGGGTTTATTTTGTTAATGTATTCTCAATTTTGGGTTAAAAATTAAATTACATTTTCGTAGTTTTAAAAGCAAAACTTCATATACATATCATATACTTTCTGATTATCAGAAAAAATCTGGGGGAAGCTGGGGCGATTCATGGATTAGGTAAATATAAAATTTTATAGTGAGGGCATGTTGAGAAAAAAGTTTTTTCGTTGCTTTCAATTCATTGTTTGGCCTCTTGCGTGTACGTGTTATCGTGATTATTTGTATGACTGATTGTTAGTGAAAATTGCTGCTGATTTTTTTCCCTGAATGAACATTATGAAATATGATCTTACATGGAACCTGTGTGTTGTCCAAAAAGAGAATATGAAAAATTGCACATATTTTTGGCAAATCAAATTATTACATAAACTTTTGTCGACCGATATACATATTTTCACATGCAGTTTGCGACTTTTAATGAAGCAGCTTATCTTTCCCCACTAAATTTCAAAAATATAAATCCCATACGTACATTATCCAATCCAACGATATCAATTAATAGCTGTCTATTGATGTTGGGTTCCAGCCAACATTCTATGTTGTTCTTAATATCGCTGAACGAAAGAGCGAAAGAACGGTTCAAAAGAACTGATTCACTTAGATGAACGGTTAGTGAGTGAACTGTTCAACAAAGTGAACTGTTTTGCCCATCTCTACTATATACTATGAGTGAGGGAAGCAGTTTGTTATAAATATTTACGACGATCGTGCAGTGTTCTGAGCAGGGTGTTAATGCTCTTGCTCTCACATGTATCTGGTTGAGTAAGAGAGAGGAGATTATTTCTCCCCCCCCCATGTTCTCTTACACGTACTGTAATTCATGCTCGGCCTACCTCGTCGGAGCTTCCACAAATACAATTTCACCACCTCAGCATTTCAATAAATAGAAGAATTATGGATTATGATATGAATATATGTATCGGTTTGAGCACACAACATCAACACGAGTAGAATTTGTGTAGAAAATATTAGTATGTAAAGGCAAAATACATTTGTGCACAAACTATAAACACTCCAGCTCCGCACACGAGAGCGAGATTATTATTGGAATTGTAGATAACGTAGCGTTTCCTTCATCAGACCGTAATTGATCCACTACCAGGCACGGCATCCCTATATCACATTGTCAAAATATTGAGAGAAGAATGACATACCTTTAATCCATAGAACCCAACTTGGACTTTACAGCTTGCTAATCCATCATGCCTCACATCAACAAACACACTCTCACTATTTTTTTCCAAACACACTATAATTTCCGCTCTCGATATTTTGGATTAAATACACACGCGCACACACTCAATCGTTCTCTTTCAACTCTGGCACACTCCCATAAATTTCACCAAACTTCCCAATATGGCGCCTCCAACGGCATCTCTGCACCTCCACGGTATAACACGTGTTCTATTTGGTAGCCAAAAATCAATCTTTTGGCACTTTTCTGCATATATTGCATATCTAGAATTGCACTAGCACAGCTCTTCGATATAAAAATAAACAGCACGTTCCCTTAATTATTTCTATTAAGCTTTTTGACGTAGGACTACGTCTTTCATTTCTATACCGGGGTGTAAAATCAAAGTTTCGAAAACGAAAGCGTTACGCCGGAGACCGAGATTTTGAGCGTTAATAGCTCCTAAACAACTGAACGAAATGGTATGATAAATACTTCATTCGAAAGATAAAATGTCTACGCGTTCTATACTTGCTACTTTTTGATCCAAAAACTTGTTTCAATAGTGTTAAAATTGCTTTCAAAACAGGTTATTGAAATCACCAATCGGTATATAAGCGAGCGCCGCTCGAAAATCCACTCAGTGCTAATTGAACAGCGATGGGAGCATGTTGTCGCTGTTGTGGTGAAGCTCTTCGTTTATCATGAAAGCGCGAATGAACGGTGTCACTAAGAGCCTGTTTGTGCACATTAGGCCAGAAGGGAATCCATCAGGAGGAGAGTGATGCCACAAACGGTTCCCCGGGAAGATCTCGAAGCAGCCGCTACACACACACACATACACGCGCGGAATTCTTTCCGTTTGGATGCCATTCAGCATCGAGAAAGATCCGGAAAATTATCTGCCAGTTCCTGTGGGAATTTATAAATAAATTCATGTGAAAGAGTTTATTTGGATGTTTTCTATCCATGTAACACTGTGACCAAATACATTTGGTTTTGTGATTTTTCAATCAATCGCAATTAACAGGATAGCTTCAGAAGATTATTCTTCCCCATCAGTAGGATATTTCCGTATCCAATATTGTATGCGCCCGCAATCGATTATTGCTCAGTCGCCGAAAGTTTCGAGCTCAGAGAGTTCATTTCCCTATAGTTTGCCTTCCAAATTGCCATCGTAAACCACGCCTTCTCTCGATTCAATCCCGCACAAAAAGCATACTTAAGCGATATTCTGGTGGTGAGACGCATTCATTTTTCGTGAGGACATCGATAAGACAACATTGTTGCTGAGGCAGCTGGACAGCGAAGGATCGAGATCTGCTCTGAAACGCAAGCAGTTTGTTTGAAACTCTCCCTCACAGTTTCAAACAGAGAAGCCGATCCTTCAGGAGAAGAGAAGGTGACCATCGAAGCAGCCGCTACACACACACATACACGCACGGAATTCTTTCCGTTTGGATGCCATTCAGCATCGAGAAAGATTCGGAAAATAATCTGCCAGTTCCTCTGGGAATTTAAAAATACATTCATGTGAAAGAGCTTATTTGAATGTTTTCTATCCATGTAACACTGTGACCAAATATGTTTCAATCAAGTGCTATTAACAGATGGTTATCGAGTTAGCATTAACCACTGGTGGGCTTCCAGTATCGAGGAAAATGTGGAAATATCTAATCGTTGCTGGAAAATAATCTGCCAGTTCTCCTTGGAATTGAAAATTACATTCAAGCGAAAGAGTTTATTTTAATGTTTTCTATCCATAAAATATCCATATAATACATTTGGGTTTGTGATTTGTAAATCAAGTGCAGTTAGCAGGAAAGCTTCTGAAGATTATTCTTCAGAACAAGGTTTTTCGTATCCTATATTGATTGCATAAAACCTTGTGCCTCCAACGTAGCGCTCTCGTTTTCGAAGTCCCCCAAATATTCATTCATTCATTCATTCAAAATGGATTTAGATTCAACTTCAAACAAATGATCTCTAAATCAACGATAGTCCTACGTCACCCTTGCGGTTATACCATAGATATAACCCACTTCCTGTTTTTTTGACGTAGGACTACGTCTTTCATTTCTATACCGGGGTGTAAAACCAAAGTTTCGAGAACGAAAGCGTTACGCTGGAGACCGAGATTTTGAGCGTTAATAGCTCTTAAACAACTGAACGAAATGGTATGATAAACACTTCATTTGAAAGATAAAATGTCTACGCGTCATATACTTGTTACTTTTTCATCCAAAAACTTGTTTCAATAGTCTTAAAATTGCTTTCAAAACAGGCTATTGAAATCAAAAATCGGTATATAAGCGAGCGGCGCTCGTAAACCCACTCAGTTATGATTGAACAGCGATTGGAGCATGTTGTCGCTGTTGTTGTGAAGCTAATTTCGCTTATCATGAATGCGCTGATGAACGGTGTCACCAAGAGCCTGTTTGTGCACCTAAGGCCAAAAGGGAATCCATCAGGAGGAGAGTGATGCCAAGGTTCCGCTTGAAACGGTGTCACCAAGAACCTGTTTGTGCACATTAGGCCAGAAGGGAATCCATCAGGAGGAGAGTGATGCCACAAACGGTTCCCCGGGAAGATCTCGAAGCAGCCGCCACACGCACACACACACACATACACGCGCGGAATTCTCGTTGCTATCATCGTTGCTGAAAAATAATCTGCCAGTTCCCCTGGGAATTGAAAAATACATTCATGCGAAATAGTTTATTTTAATGTTTTCTATCCATATAACACTGCAACCAAATACATTTGGTTTTGTTATTTTTCAATCAATCGCAATTAACAGGAAAGCTTCTGAATATTTTTTTTCCCCATCAGTGGAAATTTTCGTATCCAATATTGGATGCATAACATGAAAAACGGAAAATGTTTCACATCGCGAAAATCAAGTCATTTTCGAGCGATTATTTGCTTTCTACTCATATAATGCTTCGACCAAATACATTTCGTTTTGGATTTTTTCAATCAAGTGCGATCAACGTAAGACCACGTCTATCGGCAATTTATTAGAGGTGCAATGAATCTTTAGGAATTCCCGCTCTACGCGCACTGGCAAACAATGTTTACTCAACAATTTCTCAAACTAGAAATGGGTGTTGTGAGAAAGGATTAGCGAACGCGAAAACGACAAACGGGAGAAAGATACGTTTGGAGGTTGAAGGAAATTGGCAGAAAACTTCTTCATTCTATCATTCAAATAATGTGATTCATACCACATCGTTTTGCCAGAAAGAGATTATTAATGCTCAAAGGAGGAATCGAGTCCTCCGAGGAAATTACCCAGCGCAAATTAGAGTCGACTATCGATTGCGGCATTCGTACACAAATAATTTTATAATGCAGTTTCACCAAAGTGATTTCTTCGGATATATTCACTACATCATGTCATGTATTTCATATTCTTCATAAGGAAATCCATATCCATGGCACCTATCGGTAACGAATTATTATCGAAACCACGATTTTCGCTAAATGCTCCTTTCAGTTCTGCCTGTAAAAAACTTTTCTGTACTCTAATCCCTCAAATTTGGAGCCCTGAAAAGGGCCGTTGATTATATGCTAAGCTTATATAGCACGCTCTCCTCGGATACGATGGGCCAGCTGGATGTCCTTGGGCATGATGTGACGCGTTTTGCATGGATAGCACACAAATTGGTATCTTCGAATAAGCCTCCTGCAGCGTCATAACCGCGGAACTTTGGAAGCGCAAGTCGGTTTTGAAGTCCTGAGCAATTCCACGAACCAAATGCTGCAAAGGTAGCTTGCGGATCAGCAATTCGGTCGATATCTGATAGCGACGAATTTCATGCGAAGTTCACGGTCGATAGCGATGTGGCTTCTCCACCTATCCTGCTACTGGTGCGCTTATCCGAGCTGACTTCGTGTGCCTTACCACCGAATGACTAACGAGCTGTCTGCGAAAGACTAACGAGCTCGAGTCCTCACGGTGCGAGAGTAGAGTAAGAAATGAACCAAAGCAAAGGAAGCGTCATTTTATAAACCATAAAAGTATAAAATCTAAATCCCACCCTTATTATATTCGTGAGTATACAGTAAGCTTATACAATAAAGAGGGTGGGGTTTACATTCGATTCTTTTCTGTTTTATAAAATGACACTTCCCTTGCTTTCGTTCATTTCTTACTCTACTCTCGCCCCGTGAGGACTCGTTTCATCGGGACTAAGCAGACAGCTCGTTAGTCTTTCGGTAGTAAGGCACCACGAAAGCAGCTCGGATAAGCGCATCAGCTGCAGGAAGCGTGAAGAAGCCACATCGCTATCGACCGGGAACTTCGCATGAAATTCGTCGCTATCAGAAGTCGACCGAATTGCTGATCCGCAAGCTACCTTTGCAGCATTTGGTTCGTGGAATTGCTCAGGACTTCAAAACCGACTTGCGCTTCCAAAGTTCCGCGGTTATGACGCTGCAGGAGGCTTATTAGAAGATACCAATTTGTGTGCTATCCATGCAAAACGCGTCACATCATACCCAAGGACATCCAGCTGGCCCATCGTATCCGAGGAGAGCGTGCTATATTAGCTTAGCATATAATCAACGGCCCTTTTCAGGGCTCCAAATTTGATGGATTAGAGTACAGAAAAGTTTTTTACAGGCCGAACTGAAAGGAGCATTTAGCGAAAATCGTGGTGTCGATGATAATTCGATACCGATAGGTGCCATGGATATGGATTTTATAATGAAAAATATGAAATATATGACATGATGTAGTGAATATATCCCCATATCGAAGAAATCACTTTGATGAAACTGTTTACCGTTTGTCGTTTTTAATTGTTGGGAAAGGGCATTATTTCTGCTGACTAAATTCCAAGAAAAAATCCATTCCTTCTTTAAGCGTGATTCATTCTGCTTCGGATCAACGGAACAGTATGATAATCATTTCATACAAAAGATAAAATGTCCAAGAGTTATATGATTGCTATTTATTGAGTCGAAAAATTGTTTCAATAGCTTAATGATAGCTTCGAAAACAGGTTATTGAAATCATTCGTATCCGTATGTAGCGCGCCCACTTGGAAACCCATTAATCTTATTGGAATGTGAGATGGGGGAGCTCATACTTACGTATATGCATTATGCTGTACACTACAGACTTTTTTCTCCGTATTGATTAAGAAGCCGACCGAACTATCGGTCGACATGTCAGTCTGCAGTCGGCGGGGTCTCTTAATTTCGTTTTTGCAGGCCGATCCGAAAAAATTTCAGTCGAGTTAACTCTTTTTTACAGTAATGCTTTTGAATCCGGACACTTTGCATTACATTCAATATCATACCACAGCCATAACATTTTTTTCATGTTGAATTTATGCGATTAATAGTTGCTAATATAGTTACTGATAGTTTCTTGATAGTTACTTATCAATCGCATTAATTCAACATGCACAAAATGTTGTGGCTGCGGTATGGTATTAAATGTAACGCAAAGTGTCCGGATTCAAATACATTACTGTATACTTACTTCGATGTTATTCGTTTCTCTCTCAGGGTAAGCAACGAATATAATAAGGGTGGGGTTTAGATTCTATACTTTTATGGTTTATAAAATGACGCTTCCTTTGCTTTCGTTCATTTCTTACTCTACTCTCGCACCGTGACGACTCGTTTGTTTGGGACCAAGCAGATAGCTAGTTAGTCTTTCAGTGGTAAGGCACACGAAAGCAGCTCGGATAAGCGCACCAGCCGCAGGATAGGTGAAGAAGCCACATCGCTATCGACCGGGAACTTTGCGTGAAATTCATCGCTATCGGAAGTCGACCGAATTGCTGATCCGCAAGCTACCTTTGCAGCTTTTGGATCGTGGAATTGCTCAGGACTTCAAAACCGACTTGCGCTTCCAAAGTTCCGCGGTTATGACGCTGCAGGAGGCTTATTCGAAGATACAAATTTGTGTGATATCCACGCAAAACGCGTCACATCATGCCCAAGGACATTCAGCTGGCCCATCGAATCCAAGGAGAGGGTGCTATATTAGCTTAGCATATAATCATCGGCCCTTTTCAGGGCTCCAAATTTGATGGATTAGAGTTTAGAAAAGTTTTTTGCAGGCCAAACTGAAACGAGAATTTTCGTTTGGATGCCATACAGCATCGAGAAAATTCCGGAAAGATCTAATCGTTGCTGAAAAATAATCTGCCAGTTCCCTGGGAATTGAAGAATACATCCATGCGAAAGAGTTTATTTTAATGTTTTCTAATTATATGGCGAACACAGCGACCAAATACATTTGATTTCGTAAATTTTCAATCAAGTGTAATTAGCTAGAAAGCTTCTGAAGATTATTCTTTCCCATCAGTAGGATATTTTCGTATCCAATATTGGATGCATAACATGAAAAACGGAAAATGTTTCGTATCGCGAAAATTATATAATTTTCAATCGATTATTGCTCAGTCGCCGAAATTTTCATACTCAGAGAGTTCATTCTCCTCTAGTTTGCCTTCCAAATTGCCATCGTATTGCCTCTCGATTCAATCACGCACGAAAGCATACTGAAATGATATTCTGGTGGTGAAACCGATTCATTTTTCGTGAGGCGTCGTGCACAAATTACGTAACGTGATAAGGGGGGAGGGGGTAGATGTTGCGTTACTTTCTGTTTATTAGAGATAGGAAATTGCGTTACGAAGGGGGGGGGGAGAGGTGGTTCAAAATTCGGATTTTTAGCGTTACGTAATTTGTACACGACGCCTGAGGACATCGACAAGACAACATCGTTACTGAACGAGCTGAACGGCGAGGGATCGAGGGATTCATTACCTGGCCTGACCTGACCTGATATGCAATCAGTTTGTTTTAACTGTGAGGGAGCGCAGGAAAGCCGATGCTGATACTCTCGTGACCAAGATAGTATCAGCATCGAAATACGGTTTCTCGGGAAGACATAGAAGCAGCCGCCACACACACACATACACGCGCGCAACTCTTTTCGTTTGCTGGTTATCGAGAGGAAACCTGGAAAAAAAATGATCGTTGCTGAAAAATAATCTGCCAGTTCCCCTTGGAATTGAAAATTACATTCAAGCGAGTTTATTTTAATGTTTTCTATCCATATAATACTGCGACCACATACATTTGGTTTTGTGATTTGTCAATCAAGTGCAGTTAGCAGGAAAGCTTCTGAAGATTATTCTTCAGAACAAGGTTTTTTGTATCCAATATTGGATGCATAAAACCTTGAGTCTCCAACGTAACACTCTCGTTTTTGAAGTCACCCAAATATTTATTTATTCATTCATTCAGGATGGATTTAGATTCAACTGCAAACAAATGATCTCTAAATCAACGATAGTCCTACGTCACCCTTGCGGTTATACCATAGATATAACCCACTTCCTGTTTTTTTATTGAACTATTTGCTTCTGCCGGGGTGGATTCTGAGAACACTTTTTTCCATTTTTTTTACCTGAATATTTCACATCACTGCAGTTTTACCTTTTTTTCTAATTAAAACCAAAAATTCCACTGCTTATATTTCTTTTGTTATTCTTTTTATATTTGATATGTGATCGAAATTACTGAGGGTACACATCTCTCGTCGCCATCTTGTAGTAATCAATAACTTGCACACGCGATTGCTAGAAGCCGAAAGATCGGACCGATCACAATGACCGACAGAGTGAGTCTGACTTTGCTATGACGAGAGAGCATACCGAGAGCCGACGCATATGATGGACATTCATGTATGTGTGAATCATTCTAGCACAAGTACTACCCCACAAAGTGTGATGAGCGTTGACATCACAGCCGATGTTGAAGTATTTGTTGATTTCTCTGCAATCATTTACAAACGCGTTATTTACGCTATTAATATAAAGAAGCGCGTAATTTTTATAACTATTTCCCTAAAATAATTATTCAAACAAAGCTCAATCTTGTCGATCCATATAAATCCCGTGCAGCGATCATTTTTGCCTGCCCAACAGATTACTAACACATAACACATTTGCAAAATACAATTTTATTATTCAGCAGTCAGTTTGGAATTAAACCAGTTTCAAAAATGAATTCTCTGAGTTGCCATACGACAGACATACATTTACATGCTCACTCACCTTTGAATCCGATGCGTGATGCTCTATGAGTGACTCCGTAAGCGCTCTTTTTTTCTGTCAAACCTTTTCTTCCAGCCTCTCTGGCTTTTCCTCTCTGCAATCGCAAGGAAATGTACGATCTTCTCAAGCGGAAGCTCAATTTCTTATTCTACGTTCAAACAATTTCTCTAAAATTATAATCTCCGTACGTTGTACCATTAAACATTCATTCATTCCATTTTTCATTTAATTCTGACTCGTTTATTGTGATGACTTTTTTTTACCATCTATGGATACATTATTCGGGCTAATAGTTGAAAATGCATTCAAGTACATTTTTGGAATCTCAGACACTGATATCGAGCTCCCGAAACCACCTGATAAATTTGATTTACTTGGTGAAAATGCTGAGATTAATCCATGGCATGTACTACTCGATGCAGATATTTCCGCTTGAATCACATTTAATATGTTAACAGGTGTAATTGTTAATCCAGGCAAAGAAGATGAAACAATTGTTGAAGGACCTGTAGGCACATATTTCGAATAGGACGTTGGAGCCGCAATCTCCGGCGTTAAAATAGTTGGCGTTGATGGTTGATGTTTGTTCACATTTACCTTGCGTGATTTAGTTAATCCTGGAATATAAGACTGAGAAATTTTGATATTAGTCAACAAAGCGTATATATTTTGAAACCAAATTTTAGGAGATCCGCCCAAAAATAAATTCGGTTTATATTCCCCTTATTCCGCGCGGCTAATGAGGTGAGATGACAAAGTTTCTCGGTTTATTCTGTAAGTCACCTTACTCCTAACTCTAATTTGATACCAGACTTGATAAAATATGAACAATTCGAATCTAGCCTCTCATAAACTATAGTCACCCCATTCGCTTTCGGGAACACCGTGACTTGAGACATCTCACGTCATTCGCCACGTAGAATAGGGGGAATTATCTTGTAGAGTCGAAAGAGAGATGTGACCATGCTAACAATTTGGTCGGTTGGACTCAGAGAAGACCATCATTTTCGAATATATTATCAAAAAGATGCTTATAGTTTGACCTCTGCTTTTCTCTTTTGGCCGACTAGTTAGCGGCACACATATCATTACTTCAATTACAATTACAACGGTAACCTTCTACGGTGCACCCGTGGCCTAGTGGTTAGAGTCACACCTGACATGCCGGGGGTTCGGGTTCGATTTCCGTTCTGGTCGGGGGAATTTTTCGTCAATGGAATTTCCTCTCATTGCACTGTGGTCACGCGTATTCTAGAGCTTGCCCTCAGAAAGCATTCAAGGCATGCTATTTGGCATAAAAATCTCTACAAAGTACTAATAAAAAATGACGCAAGTCATTTACTACGTTGAGACTAGGGATTGCATTACCGTGCCAACATTTCAATAACCGGTTATTCGGTAATGAAAATTTTATAACCGGTAAAACCGGTAAATTACCGGTAAAAAATATACTTTAAAATAAATCATTTTCTTGAAGCAATGGCTTTTATTTGTAATAATTAATTTACAAAAAAACATTTTGCAAGTTTTTGCTGGTTAAAGTAATACTTAAGGACACAGAGAATGTTAATTTTGTCGTCTTCTAATCAAGATCGGATCTCATTAACGAAGTTTCCAGAAGAGGAAAACGTCTTTTCAGAGTTTTTTATGTTGGGTAGAAGAGTATCGAATACCATTGTCATTTGCCTCTGATGCCTTCTGTACGAAAACTCTTGTCCGAGGGTTTTCATCAATCCGTTTATAGACGTTGAGTTTGGGCTGGACGTTGATACCTTTTATTGTTGCAATCGTGCAATCGTTGCGCAGGTTTCGCATCGTCCAGTGGTTTTTTTCCTCCTGTTGTCCAGCTACTGAATCAATATCATAATCGTCAAATTTGATCAAGTCAAAAACAATTTCCAATGGCTGCTTAATCAATGCAGTCCGTGACGTCGATAGAAGACGCCAAAGTCATCATCAGTGTTGCCACACGTACAGATTTATCTGGAAAGGTACAGATTTTTCCGTTATTTTTAGTGCAGATTCTGTACGGTAAATAGTACAGATTTTCGTCAAAAAATACAGATTGGTACAGATTTTTTCCGCGGGTGAAATTTTTTACATTTGAACAAAGCTACATTAAGGTACTTTTTTGAGCCTTAGTATCGCTTGGTGCGGTGGCCCGAAATTTTTAATAAATCATTGTATGCAATCTAGATTTAGAAAAAACAATGCATAAGCATCATCAAACACACGAATGGCGAATGAAATGTAAATCTGATATTTGTAGTAAATAAATGAGTTTTTTTACTATGAAATGGATTTTTTCTCTACAACGAATATTTTCGATGGTACAGATTTTTGGAAGAAAAAGTACAGATGAGTAAGATTTTAAACCCCTCTGGTACAGATTAAAATGTGGCAACACTGGTCATCTTCAATTGTGTCACGATCACGAGCAGAATGATTATTCATATACGGTAACAAATCTGCATATACGAAACGTCTTTCTGCAATCTTTCCAATCAGGACTTCAGCAGCTGTTTCGAAATTTCTGATGGTTGCTCCGATAGCTGTCTGTAGCAATCTGACGTGAGCTTCATAAAGGGTGCATTTCTTCCACAATAGCAGTTCAACAGCGACCAGAACTGGTACGAAGGCATCTACCAATTCTTTTATCGCTGTCAATTCTTCATCGCTGAAGCTTATCTTGTGTTTTATTTTTAGATCTAGCAGCGATTTTTGAACTGAAGTTCGTAGGTCGTAGAGTCGGCGCAACACTGCCAGTTGTGTTTTTTCGATCTTATTTGATTCTCGAGCAATATTTCAAAGCGGCACAAAGGCAAATACAGTGGAACCCCGATTATCCGCGAGCGGATAGCTCCATAGTAAATCTATAGGGCTTCCCCGAATTTGTCAGTGAATAATAGGCTCATGCACTTTTGTTTTGGGCATGGCTTTCACATTATCTGATCACCGGTGTACACGACCTGGTAGATTGATACGTTAATGAATTCTGTATTGATAAAACATTGTTTTCATGCTGAAATACCTTTTTTTCGTGTTTGGAACTCATTTTTAGTCCTTCATAACGTTATCCGCGATTTTTGTTATTCGCGGTGAGATAGCCAGGCTTTTCCGCGGATAATCGGGGTTCTACTGTATTATTTATGGTGTAAGAATTAAAATTACTGAAATTTCCGGTTATTGATTGTAAAATTACCGGTAATTCGGTAATGGAAAATGATCCGGTATCACCGGTGAAACCGGTAACGGTAAAACCGGTTAACAATCCCTAGTTGAGACGGCGAAGTTCTTATAGGTACGTTGGTGCTATTTAAGATGAAGAAGAACCATCTACGAGTCTGGGAGATCAACACAGCTTGAAACGGAATGCCAACGGACATATTAGGATCGAGACTAGTGAGATTCTAATTACGACATACTTAAGGTGTCGTGCACAAATTACGTAACGCTAAAAATCCGGATTATGGACACACTCCCCCCCCCCCTACGTAACGCAATTTCCTATCTCTAATACACAGAAAGTAACGCAACCTCGACCCCCCTCCCCCCTCATGTTACGTAATTTGTGCACGACGCCTAACAAGGCCATACGATTTGGAATGATTTGGAAAAGACACTACAGGAATGTGAGCCGTATAATTCCGTTATGCCAGTAGAGCAGTGTGACTCCTGCATGAAACGGCTAGCGGGTTAATGATGCGACTGCCCCCGTCCCGGTAAAACTTTGGCAGGCTTCCAGGTACGTTCAAAACTCGTTAATCATGAAGGCTCTGATGTAGCATTCCCAACTAGCGTTGATCAGGTTGATCTGCTGAAACAATCGTCAGCAATAAAAACATGTAGTAATACCTCCCCCAAGGAGCTTGCAGCAGCTATACGGGAACAGCAGTTTTGTAGCAAGTTGGAACTTGGAACAGCAGTCTTGGAAAGCAAGAGCAGAAAAGGTGGAGACTGCATTGTAAGAGGCTGTACGCAGTATGCCAAAAGAAGTGATTTCAACACCAACAGGAGGCTCAACTCCGTTAACAGTAAAGAGGAGAAAACAAACTACAGAGAAACAGAAAGAGGGCTGTGAAAGTATTAGAGATGAAAATAAGCAACACCATGATGAACCAATGAGTGGCAAAAGGTCGCAAGAATTAAGGTGAGGAAGCGAAAGACAGGCCAAAATTCCTGAAGAAGAGGCTGAAATCAGATGCTCTGATCATGTCCACATCCGGGCATTACGACCTATACCGATATTTTAAGGATTAAAAATGATTCGTCCCTGGAACATCTCGGAGAGAATGTAGTGAAAATAAGGCGCACTCAGAACGGCGAAGTGTTGTTTGAACTAAAAAAAACGACGATAAAGAGTTTAACGAGATATTGTTTGGGGAAGCAACGCAAAACTATGTCCCAAGAGACAGTGATCGAATGCAGGAATATGGATGATCACGATAGAGGAGGAATTGAGAAAAGCCTTAAACGAATAGTTTCAGCAGAGAGATGTCGCGTCGAACATTCAACTAGAGAAAGCGTTCGGAGACACGCAAACTGCATTAATAAGACTGTAGAAAATATAGCTGCTCGAGACAGGGAATATTAAAATAGGATGGGCGGTATGCCCTGAGAGTTACCCGACAATTAGTAAGGTGCTTTAAGTATATGGATTTTAGCCACCGAGCTAAGGTTTGCATGAGATTGGATATATCAGGCCGCTGTATAAGATGTGGTAATAAGGGATATATGGCAAAAGATTGCATCAAGCTACCGAGATGCATGCTCTGCTAACAGAGTCAGAAAGTGATCAAACTTCAGGATGCCCGAGATGCCCGGTCTTTAGAAGGGCGCTAGCTGCAATGACTAAATGGAGGTAACGCAGATAAACCTTAACCACTCGTGTCGTAGTTGCAGCACAACAATTTCTAGGGCCGGCTACAACAGAAACAAAGCGATCATAGCAGAGCCGTACCAAGTCCCGTTGAACGATGGAGATTGGCTGGTCGATAAAGCCAGGATAGCCGCATTGGTGACAATGGTATCCCATACAAGGAATGATGTCCAATGCATACGAAGGGTTCGTGGTTGCCAAAAACAACGGAGTCTTCGTGTTCAGTTGGTATGCATCCCCGAGAGCAATTCGACCGAATGCTAAACAATTTGACAGAACAGCTCATCGGACGGAAGCCTGTTGTCATCGGTGGGGACTTCAACGCCTGTACACTGGAGTGGGGGAGTAGACTAACCAACGTTCAGGTTCAGTTCACTTGAAGCATTGGCAAAGTTGAGTTCCAGCAGTATCACCATGAATTAGGGAGTCTGCGATAGTTATACATACAGTGACCACCAAACGATTCACTACACCATTTAAATTCGGATCCCATCAATAAGGCGAGGGACGAGGGTAGACGACCGGAAGTGAAAGACAAAGTTGTTTGATAAAAATCTTCTCGTGGAAGCACTCCAAATGGAACGACCAATAACTTTATTGCAAGCTCATTGACAGATATAATTGTCAGAGCATGTGACATCAGCATATCACGAAAAGTAACAACGAAGAACGAACGGAGCCCAGTCTTTTGGTGGAACGAAGAAATTAATTCACTTCGGAAAAGTTGTATCCGAGCCTCCGAGTGCAATCAAACAGAAGAAACAGCAGACCATGTGGTCTTCGACTATCCTCGATTTGCTCGGCAGAAAAGAGAAATGAACCTACGGGGTGCGGAAAACATTGTAGAGAAAATGGGCGAGAACTGTTGAAATGCAGTGAATAGAGATATAATCGAAATAATGACGGAACTCCAACGAAGGTGGAAAGTAAATCAAAGAGAAAACATAAGACACATTGAGTAAGGAGTGCATAAACCCAACCTCCTCTCCGAAGTAATAATAAACAGTGGTTCCTCAGACCAGACAAGAAGCATAAGGGGGTGGTTTAATGAATAAAAATTTCACACTACGCTGTCAACAAAATGTCTGTTACCTTCTTCCCAAAAAACAGAGATATACAATTGAGATGTTGGCACTTTCAGAGCAATGTCAATACCCTGAGTATAATGGACCATATTATGTAAGTCGAATCGAGCGATCCATACGATCCCTATCGCCATCACACCTACCTAAATAATAGTTGTGTTGCGAATTGCATATTTTAAAGCGTTTCTCTGAATTGTTCCCCATAGCAAAATATCTGGGGTATAAACCAAACAGCTGGCGAAAATTATAGCCGACAGCTTTTACTCAGAATATTTATAATAGCAAAATAAAGCTAAAACGTTAAATTCTGCTCGACTCAAATTACAAAATGCAATCATCATTACTCCGAAAATTTCGCTGATATCGCTTTCGAAATTTACTCTGAATAATAGTAATAACTTACCGCCGATATGGGTTGCATAGGTGTAACGATTGTTGCGGCTGTTTCTACCGTTGCTACTTATTTTCTCTGTTGTTTTTCGATAATTTATTTCGTATGTCCATAATTTTATAGCCAAGTCTAGGATGTTTGCGTTATTTGGTAATTCGGCTTTACCCTGGATGTATGTTTTATACAAATGTACTAGAATAGTTGAGAACATTCGTTCCTTGATTTGCATGTGCTTGATAGTTTTTCTATAAGCCTTGAAAATGCTAACCATTAGGTTTAACATTTCATTGTCATCATTATTCTGTACATTTTTTTTTTCCAACTTTTGCTGATAAACTTCAATACAACAAGAAACTGCTACTTCAAATAATTTCTCACGGTCAGCGTCGTTCAGATATTTCCTATAACACAAAATATTTACTGAAATGATGAGCCTGATTATCAAATACACTTCGAATACACTTCACGCTGGAAACGGAATGAATCGTATCTGCGATGACAACGATACGGTGTCGACATCTGGATACGAGATTAGTTTCCCACTGAACTCATCATTATAATATCAAATCATCTTCAGATGAAATTTTTATATGAGATTATGATATCACATGAAGAAAACAAAGTTTTCCACTCACATTGAATACCAGTTTGATACGAAGAAGTTAATTTTCATTAATAATTAATTTGCTTTATTATAGAGATTTTCAGCCGTGGGCTGGTTCATCTCTTTATTCTTACAGTTTTGGTTCTATTGATTGTTTGTAACGTTGTCTGTTCATGCTTCTAGCTTCTTTTCCCAGCTATTTCAGATGTGGTGGAAGAGACCTGCGTCCTTGAGGAAGCAGATTAATGTTGCTGATGAAGATTTGTCATCTTGGAGTACATCGGGGATGGGGCTTGATATTGATTGGACTGCCCCACGTGAAATGATGGCCGTTGACGTCGCCAAGGAGCACCACAGGTTTTTCGATAGAATCAATAATTTGCAAAAGTTGATTCCGGAGGTTGGGTATTCTCCCACAGGGTAAATAGATGCTGACGATCGACATTGGAAATGGCGATTCGATTCTGACTGCAACGATAGGTAGGTCACCACGGATGTCTATGGGAGTATATGGTATTGGTAGCAGGATACCGATGGCTACCGAGTGGTACACATTTTCGTTACACTTGTATATCCAGCGGTATCTCCCCGATAGCGATTTGTTAAGATGGTCGACGGTAGTTTTATGTATTTCTTGTAACACCAGTGCAATAGGGGGATTATCTCCAAGCAGTATTTCTAGATCAGTGACATTTCTATGGAAGCCATTTATATTCCACTGGATAATGCGGTTGAAATCGTCACTGGTGACGTTGTTCGCTGATCTTGGCTCATTATTCGTTCTATTTGGTCTGCGGGTGTTCGACGATCCTTCGCCAGATGAACTTGGTTGAGATGATGCTGGGTGTGGATGGAAAGCGGCAGAGTTTGTAGAGGATGAGATAAAGTTATTACTAACCTGTGAGACAACTTGTCCCACAGTGTCAACCGCTGTCGTATTGATTGTGCTGTTTCTTTGAATAAGTTCGACTGCGGTCGACACTGGGGAAAGGCTGTGTCTGATTCTGCTGTTGAGTATTGTGGTTCTTCGCTGTTGTTCACTGGTGTGAGTATTTGTGTTGAAACACGCTGATGTGAGGTCGGGTGTTGCTGTCGGTGAGTTGAGTGATTCGCGGTTCGATCGACGGTCGGCTGCACAGGAGGTTTCACCATCAACGGGTTGGGATATGACGTCCCGGATAGCTTCACCATCCTGCTGCGCTTCTTCTAGAAGTGAGGGGGGTACTACACTTTCCCACCCCTCAAACCGACGATTTGTGTTGTTGTTCAGCATTTTGTTGTAGTAGGTAGGGTGAGAATTGGACTGTGGTGTGCGGTTGTTATTGCTTTGCAGGTTCATTATGGGTCATTTTAGGCGGCTTGGAAACATCTGAGTCATGTTCGGAGTCTGTTAGGTCTACCTCTTCGTATGAAGGTTGGTTTGTGGTTCTTCTAGTTTTGATCGGACTTCTTGCGTTGGAAATTTATTTTGGCGGTGGTGACATATCTGACGGTTGATTAGAATGCGTTTGGTGATATTGGCCTGTTCCTCATTTTGTTTTTTTCCTACTTGTTTCCGGTTCTGTTTCGCTGGTCATTGAATTCGATCGTGTTCTAATCTGTGTGGCTTCAATATATTTCTTCATTTTCTGGTTTTGCGCCTCAAGCTTTGTAAGTTTTGCATCTTGATCTTGGATCAGTTTTAAAAGTTCGTTAATTCTGTCTTTCTGTTTGTTTTGCTCAATGATTATGTTCAGTTTCTCTTCAATTGCTTGTTTTCGTTGGATTTCCTTTGTGAGTTTTGTTATTTCATTATCTTTCTCCGCAACCTGATTTGATAATGCCGTCAACCTGACATGATCAATACGAGGTTGTGCAGCTTCCTGTGCGTAACTACCGCTTCCAATTGCGACCCGTTTCCTTGCGTCTACATATGACAGATTAAAATCTATTTTTGTGCGGATTACAGCGACTTCTGTTTTGTAGATTTCGCATTGTCGACTGCTAGGCCTATGATTCCCTTTACAATTACGGCAAAATGGTTCTTCCTCGCACGCGTCTCTTTCTTCGTATTCGTTGGAACAATTATAACATCGTTTGGGGTTTGGGCAGTTAATTCTTGGGTGACCGTACTCGTAACACTTGAAACACAGCATCGGATTTGGATAGTAAGGTCGTGTTCTTACACGTAGAACGCCGACTTTGACTGTTTCCGGATATATGCTTTTGTTGAAAGTTAACACTATAGCTGGGGTTTTCTCCTTATTGCTCTTCAGAATTCGTCTTGCTTTCATAACACCTTGTTGCGCTAGATGGTCTTCGATCTCCACCTCGCTCAGTTCCAACAAATCAAAAGAGGATATCACGCATCGACTAATGTTGAGCGTTGGATGTAATTCAATTGATATCTCTGTCCCATCATACAGCTGAGTCATTTCCAATAGTTTCTCCACCTGGGAGGCTTTTCGAGTTTTTAACACGTACCGGGTGCACTTCGCTTCACTTTTCGCATGCTCGATCGGCCCAGCAAAATCTTCAAGACTTTTCCCGATCAAAAACGGGTTTTGAGGTAAATTATTACCATTTCTTCCAGTTAGGAGAAGAGTGGTAACAGCTCCAAACTCATTTCTTGGATCCATATATCTCGGAACCCTCCTCCCGAATGACCCCCCAGGGTCATTCCCACACGTGGACACCATGTAGTACACACGAAAGTTAAACGCTAATTTTGAATACTTTCTCACTCAGTTGTCAAAACTACTCTTTTCTGCTATCAAGTTCGTCACTTTTACTTAATTGGGGTACGTAGAATTTATGGAGCAACTGGGTTTTTCTCTAACACTTTTCGAATTTTTAAATCAGGTGGAGACGCCTGTCACCCTATATTTAAATTTTTGATTTTGATGGAGACGTTAGGAACTGGTTTAGCTCTTTCTCGTTCATGTACCCTAGTACACCGATGCGTGCTTGAAACCGGAATTAATGACTTCACCCGCGACTACGTAACAATCGTGCGGAAAAAAGGTAGGGCCGGTGGCAGAACACCATACTGGATGTTCTGGGTGGGGTAGTTTCACTTTTAAGCCAAGAACGATATATAACTTGGGTTTAGAGAAACTCAGTAAAGCGACCAATTGCTCTCGATGCTCTACGCGAACTGTAATTTTCATTAATGATTCATTAATCCTTCATGATGGTTGTACTCAGAATTATGGTTTTCATTATCATATGAACAATTTTAATTTCGACTAACCCTAACTTTTATCGAAGAATCGTAGCTCTAAATGTAAAAGTCTAATTGAAATATAAAATGCGGCAAAGTTGTTGAAAAATCAACAATTCAACTTTGCCGCAAATCAACAACAGTTCATATGAACTGTATACTCAGTTCAGAACGAACTGACGGCTGACTGAACTGTGTATACAGTTCAGTTCAGAACGAACCGTGTACGGTGAACGATGAACTGTGTATGCAGTTCAGAACCAGTTCAGAACGAACTGTGTACGATGACCGCTGGCGGAACTGTATATACAGTTCAGAACGAACTAACCGCTGGCTGATCTATGCATACAGTTCAGAACGAACTGTGTGGGGTGATCGGTGTATAAGGCTAAGGTTACTTTGGATAGGAGTACGCATGAAAATTTGATTGTACGAATAGAAACAAACAATTTTGTTCGATAGAACGAGTGATAGATGAATGGTGCTGCAAGGTAAATAGTCCTCAAATTAACGAAGGGAAACAAACGATAGCCCCATGAAGCAATAAAAGACGGGTGGGTAATGTCGGGGACATAACCGGAGTGACGTAGGACTATACAAAGGGGACAGCTTTTGTTAAATATATATTTCAAATATATTGTTTTATTTTCTTCTCCTACGTGAATACCTACCTATCTACCTGAAAAATGGATTAGTTTACTGTTTAATCACTCGATATCCCCATCTTGTTCGGTTAAACCTTCCTGTTTAGCTTTTGCGTTTGCCACTCGCCACAGCTTTCACAGTTGGAAAATTTCTTCCCATCCAGCTTGTGACATGTTGGTCAGCAGTCTTCCATGTTTCACAAAAAACACTGCGTCCGGAATAAACATGTCCACGCTGCTGTTCACAGTTTTGTGTTTGAGTACAAACATGATTTTTTCGTACCTATGTTAGAAAATGTGACATGTTTGTATTCGTGGTATGTTTGGACATACGATGTTTAATCCCAATGTTTCACATGATGTTCGAACATGGTGTACAGTTTCTCTTGCATTTTCACCCCAAGCACCGGCAGTGCGTAGAGTAGAAGAAGCGAATCGGACACCACACCACCACCAATCAACGCGTGGTGTGTTGGTATGTTGACATGGAAAAAATGCTTTCCTTTCATGACAATGGGTGCTTCATCAAAAATATTGGGCAAATAAAATAAACCTCTTTTTCTGTTCTGAACAAAATAAACATCGATTGATATGAGAGTTTTTCACATTTGATATCATTATTTAGTGCACGCATCAATTTATATATTGAATTCATGTAACATTCGCTATTATTAGCCATTTGAACAAGTACTAAAATTGAATTATTCAGCAGTGACATGTTAGGCGTGACGCTAACCACTCGACCACGGGAGCAACTATTTTGGCTGGATCTTTGAATACAAATGGCCAATACTGCTTGTTCGCGACGATCGCGACCCGAGCTATAAAACGAGCGGAGAAGAGGAGAAGAAAGGATGATGCAATCGCATGCACACATAGCATATGTAGTGCAGCGTAAGTGTAGCTTTTAGTTTTTTCCTTCATTCAGTTTGTGATAACATCGAGAAATTAATGGTGTGTTTTAGCCGCTGAAATTTCTCTGCTGGTTCTACTGTGTGCCGCTGAAGGCATCTAAAACAAATTTTTGGGTAATTTTTTTTTTTTTTGGTCAGCATTTGTACGACGTCGCCCGCTATGCAGTCGGCTCCTCAGACTTTAATTGCCAACATGCACGCAAAAAAAATAGAAAGCTTAGAAAGAAGAGAATGTTGATGATTCAACAAGAGCCAAAGGTTGTACCGCTCATGACAACTCTACACGAGCTGATGATTGCGCCGGCTAGTGATCATTCTATCCTGGATTCCTCGAGTCGAAAAAAACGCACCACGCTAGATATGGGGTGCAGACTAGGGGGGCGTTGCTGATTAACGGTCAGCTGCATCCCAATAGGAAGTATCCCATGTCGGGCACACGTACAGAGCACTGAAGACTGCAACATCCCAATTATGAGAACACGGAAGACTGTTGGTCAGTAAATTAAATTTAATGCGACGTGCCGGAGAAACACTCAGTGTCACATTTGAGGCGATTTAAACCTGTAATTGAACATTTCCGATGACAGTGGTACAGTGTCGACTTTCAATGTGGGGTCATAATTTGGACCCCGAACTCTATGTTTACAAAAATGTCGCATTACAGATCCATCCAATTAGCTCAATGTCGAGCTAAATATAAATTACTGTACTTTCAATCTAGAAGCAAATTAAGAATTGGTGAAAATTGGATAATCGGGAAAGTCCCCAACCATCAATAAGCTCAGAACAACTGCCAAATTCACATACTCATCATATACTGGCAAACAAATTATAAAAAAATCAATTTGTGTTTTATTATTATTTTGGATATTATTTTAGAATGCATTGAACTGTATTCCGTAAACTCTTTTTTGAAAGGTTTAAAGGCCCTGATAAGCGCCGTGTTTTATGGAATGGTTCCAATTTAGAAAACTTAGTACTCGTGGTTTAAAAAAAACCATTTCGAACGCCCTCGATGCCGCCTTGTTCTAGATTTGCCGCCAAAGCAGTTTGTATAAAGAACAAACTTTTTTCTTCTGCTACCTGATGCCGTTTTGCGATTGCGTTTGCCACTCGCCACTCGCTGCAACTGCCTGTTGTCTTGATGTCCACCGAACCGAATGTGTTCTGTTCCGAATGCAGGTTTTCTTATCGTCGCGAGCAGCTTTGTCAGCTAACTCGATCACTCCGGCGGCCGAAACTATATAACGCCGGCTAGGTGGACTGGTACACAGGCACTAACGCGCTCGGCCTAGCTACCCTTCCGGTGCAATTGGCGGATACACTTACGGGAAATTGCAGACCACCACGGTTCGAGCGGGATTTTGCCTTTCCCTTCTCTTTTCCTCCTTTGTTGAGTACACGATGCCGATGCCGTACAACCACACGGGTTTACGGTTTGAAAGAAAATAAGATATTTTTTTGGGGTCCGCGTGTTTTATACTCTAGCGGTACACACTCACAGGATAGAGACAAATCGGCAGAGTCAGCCAAAGGGGCGAGTCCAACGAGACGAACGAATGAGCGTTAAAAGGGAGCGATGGCAAAAAAATACATTCATTACGATTTGTTCGCTCGTTGGATTCACATACAGGCTAAAAAGGGTCCTTTTCAGGATCACAAAAAGTCTAAAGAGTTTATTGTTTTGTTATCACTCGATATCCCCATCTTGTTCGGTTAAACCTTCCTGTTTAGCGATTTGTTGCCACAATCCACAGCTTTCACAGTTGGAAAATTTCTTCCCATCCAGCTTTGTGACATGTTGTACAGTAAATTACATTCAATGCGACGTGCCGAAGCGCCACTCAGTGTCGCATTGGAGGTAATTTTAACCTGTAATTGAACATTTGCGATGACAGTGGTACAGTCGACTTTCAATGTGGGGTCATAATTTGGATCTCTATGTTTACAAAAATGTCCAACTAAATAAGTCGCATTGCATGTCAGTCCAATTAGCTAAATGTCGAACTAATTGTAAATTACTGTACTTTCAATCTGGAAACAATTTAAGAATTGGTGAAAATTGAATAATCAGGAAAGTCCCCAACTATCAATAAGCTCAGAACAACTGCCAAATTCACATACTCATCAGATCCTGGCAAACAAATTATGAAAACATCAATTTGTGTTTTATTATTATTTTGGATAACGTTTTAGAAAGCATTGAACTTTATTTCCTAAACTCTTTTTTGGAAGGTTTAATGGCCCTGAAAAGCGCCTTGTTTTATGGAATGGTTCCAATTTAGAAAACTTAGTACTCGTGGTTTTGAAAAAAACCATTTCGAACGCCCTCGATGCCGCCTTGTTCTGGATTTGCCACCAAAACAGTTTGTATAAAGAACAAACTTTTTTCTTCTGCTACCTGATGCCGTTTTGCGATTGCGTTTGCCACTCGCCACTCGCTGCAACTGCCTGTTGTCTTGATGTCCACCGAACCGAATGTGTTCTGTTCCGAATGCAGGTTTTCTTATCGTCGCGAGCAGCTTTGCCAGCTAACTCGATCACTTCGGCGGCCGAAGCTATATAACGCCGGCTAGGTGGACTGGTACACTGGTACTAACGCGCTCGGCCTAGCTACCCTTGCGGGGAACTCCAGATCAACACGGTTCGAGCGGGATTTTGCCTTTCCCTTCACTTTTCCTCCTTTACCATGTCCAGGCATGGCTGCTTGGGTTGGTTTGTTGATGTGTTGTGATGCGAACCGATGTGGTGTACGGTTTGGATGAGAATGATCGTTACGGCAGCGGAGCGGGGATTTTTAAGCTGACTGGCTGGCTCGAGAATTACGCGACCAATGTTTCCCTCATTTTTTTCTTTTTCCTTTCCAATCGTGCTTCATTCTATTTCGCTGCTGCTCTGGTTGCCCGTTTTGGTCGGTACGATTTGAGGAGCACAAAATGGACCAATCAAAAATGGGCACATAGTGTATTTGGACAATGCTTGATATTTCACAATTATTCAATTATTTATCTCAAGAAAAATGAAATGTTATTCGTTATGATAGATGCGTAGATATATTTCCTATCAATTGATGCAAAAACCTTTGCGATCTATTGATAAATGCTCGAGTTATAAGCGTTCCAAATCTTGCATTTTTTCCTACTTGTTCAGTGCCTAGATTTCCATTTCACCCCCTATATCTTCCGGTTAGACGTAGTTTTCATAATAAAACGCAGCATTTCAGGATACGATGGTTTTTAAATTCAATTGTTTGATTATTGATCAAACAAAATTATAATTTCATATTTTTAAGTTGAGAGTAAATATTTCAGTAAGATGATATGTAAATCGACCTCACCAAGAAAATACAGTCGAAAACGAAATGTTCCAAACAGTCTTGTTAAACAGTAATTGAATATCGGGTCGCTGATATGAAACATTTTTTCTATCATATAATATTGTGCTCCATAATTTTGAGATAAGCGTTCGCGTTTTGGTATAGTTTTACTTTAGCAGTTATTGCCAAACATCGTAAGAAGAGCACGCAAAGCTAGTTTGTGCTGGAAAAAGTAAATCAAGGTTCAAACTAAATCAAAATTTCAATATCAAAGTTTGATTTGAGATATTTTTCACAAAATTCGGACGAATAATTATTTGCTAATAAATATCGTTTTATGAATGAACAGAACAGTCCTACATAACATCCCACACTTTTGTATACTTGCTTTGACATATCCCTCTACTGTGCGAAAGAGTGAGTGAACTGCTCAAAAGAACTAGTTCTTTTAAGTGAACGGTTGGTCAGTGAACGGTTCATTAAAGTGAACCGTTTTGCCCACCTCTAGTTTCGAACCCTCGAATCCATGATCCCCACGCATTTCGAATTTCCGATTGTGGCAAATGCTTGTATTTAAAATGTGGTAAGTTGTATGAGGCGGGACTGAAGACCGATAGGTTTTGTTGGATTATCGAAGTGTTAGTTGCACCTTCGATCAGTTCTGGATCATCCATGTTGACTGTATCTGCCAATAATATATACAAAATATTTTTAATTGAGAGCATTTGCTTTTTCTCACATGAAATCCAAAGATACATATTTAAGTTTATTTATTTATTCATTTATTATATATTTCGGTTCAGAATCTACTCGGCATAATCCAATAAACCCTTTTATTCTGTAACTTGCCATAGGTAATATTAGTAATTCATTAGAAATCATAAACACAGTCATACCTGTTATTTATTGCAGCATTTAAGACCATACACCTTGTCCTTTCAACGATCAACAATCATTCATTTCATCATTCTCGCTACATCCAAGAGCAATTATGGATTATTCAAATAAAATTCCAGTGGCCGACACATTTGTGCCTTTGTTCTTTGAATTTATTTCAAATACATCTTTTAAATTTACAACAACATAATTCATAACTCCATATTGATTTTAATTCCCTTTTTCGCAACATCCAAGATCGCCATACATACACTTAGTGATCCCCGATTTTTGAAATTAATCGTTCATCAGCTAATCGAATACTTTTCAGCAGTTTGTTATTCGATACGATTAATCACCCCAAATAATCGATTAATCGAATAATCGTCACACTGAGAGAAATAATTACTGATATTTCTCATTTGCTAGAAAGCTATCTGGAATCAAAAAAGGGTTCATACGACCTGAAAATCAATTATTATCTTTCTTCTTCTTCTTCTTCTTCAATGGCACTAACGTTCCTAGAGGAACTTCGCCGTCTCAGCGTAGTATTACTTGCGTCATTTTTTATTAGTACTTAGTTGAGATTTCTATGCCAAATAACACGCCTTGAATGCACTCTGAATGGCAAGCTCTAGAACACGCGTGATCACAGTGCAAGTCGGAGGAAATTTCTTTGACGAAAAATTCCCCCGACCAGAACGGGAATCGAACCTGAACACCCGGCATGTTAGTTATGACGCTAACCACTCGGCCACGGGAGCACGATTATTATCTTTTACGCTCCCCAAAACTCGTAAACGAAACTCAATTCGCGTTAACGGCATTGAGATAATGATTGATTTTCAGGATGAAATTGCAGCGGCCGTACGTTTTTCTTCTCTGGATTTGGATCGATTAATCGACGTAAATTATTCGTTCGCTTCGATTATTGGTTGCGCAGTATTCGTTCGATTAATAATCGATTTTGGTAGGAAGTATTCGATTAATCGATTAATCGAACGATTATCGGGGATCACTACATACACTCTTGTGTGTATGTATGTACCATTTATTCACATAACAACCTTATTTCTTATTCCTATCGGTATCGATCCATAAGTGTGAAAAAAAAATTATATTTTTTTTCCAATCAATCACATTCGAATACCATTTGGTAAAGGGTATGTCACATCAAATTGCATCACGGAAAAAACGCTGTAGAAATTTGCCCAGTAGACCGATCCTTTTGAAAATTTTAGACAGTAAAATAAAAACTATTAAACAACTTTTGGCATTTTCTTTTTATTCATATTTCGAGCCCAAGCCCGTATGCTCGCACCTTCCTCTTTACCCCGTCCATAAGGTTCTGTACAACGTCAGGTTGTAGTTTTTTGACGTAGGACTACGTCTAACCGGAAGAAATAGGGGGTGAAATGGAAATCTAGGCACTGAACAAGTAGGAAAAAATGCAAGATTTGGAACGCTTATAACTCGAGCATTTCTCAATAGATCGCAAAGGTTTTTGCATCAATTGATAGGAAATATATCTACGCATCTATCATAACGAATAACATTTCATTTTTCTTGAGATAAATAATTGAATAATTGTGAAGTATCAAGCATTGTCAAAATGCACTATGTGCCCATTTTTGATTGGTCCATTTTGTGCTCCTCAAATCGTACCGACCAAAACGGGCAACCAGAGCAGCAGCGAAATACAATGAAGCACGATTGGAAAGGAAAAAGAAAAAATAAACGAAACATTGGTCGCAGTCTCACACATGAGTAATTCTCGAGCCAGCCAGTCAGCTTAAAAATCCCCGCTCCGCTGCCGTAACGACCATTCTCATTCAAACCGTACACCACATCGGTTCGCATCACAACACATCAACAAACCAACCCAAGCACCCATGTCTGGACATGGTAAAGGAGGAAAAGTGAAGGGAAAGGCAAAATCCCGCTCGAACCGTGTTGATATGGAGTTCCCCGCAAGGGTAGCTAGGCCGAGCGCGTTAGTACCAGTGTACCAGTCCACCTAGCCGCCGTTATATAGTTTCGGCCGCCGAAGTGATCGAGTTGGCTGGTAAAGCTGCTCGCGACGATAAGAAAAACCGCATTCAGAACAAAACACATCAAGACAACAACAGGCAGTTGCAGCGAGTGGCGAGTGGCAAACGCAATCGCAAAACGGTAGCAGGTAGCAGAAGAAAAAAGTTTGTTCTTTTTACAATCTGCTTTGGTGGCAAATCTAGAACAAGGCGGCATCGAGGGCGTTCGAAATGGTTTTTTTTTCAAAACCACGAGTACTAAGTTTTCTAAATTGGAACCATTCCATAAAACAAGGCGCTTTTCAGGGCCATTAAACCTTCCAAAAAAGAGTTTAGGAAATAAAGTTCAATGCGTTCTAAAACATTATCCAAAATAATAATAAAACACAAATTGATGTTTTCATAATTTGTTTGCCAGGATCTGATGAGTATGTGAATTTGGCAGTAGTTCTGAGCTTATTGATAGTTGGGGACTTTCAAGATTATTCAATTTTCACCAACTCTTAAATTGTTTCCAGATTGAAAGTACAGTAATTTACAATTAGTTCGACATTTAGCTAGTTGGACGGACATGTAATGCGACTTATTTAGTTGGACATTTTTGTAAACATAGAGATCCAAATTATGACCGCACATTGAAAGTCGACACTGTACCACTGTCATCGCAAATGTTCAATTACAGGTTAAAATGGCCTCCAATGCGACACTGAGTGGCGCTTCGGTACGTTGCATTGAATGTAATTTACTGTAAAATATGTCACAAGCTGGATGGGAAGAAATTTTCCAACTGTGAAAGCTGTGACGAGTGGCAAACGCAATAGCTAAACAGGAAGGTTTAACCGAACAAGATGGGAATATCGAGTGATAACAAAAACACAACACCAAAGGTTCTTTTCAACCCTCAACATATTCATAAAGAGTAAACAGTAAACTAATCCATTTTTCAGGTAGATAGGTAGGTATTAAAGTAGGAGAAGAAAATAAAACAATATATTTAAAATATATATTTAACAAAAGCTGTCCCCTTTGTATAGTCCTACGTCACTCCGGTTATGTCCCCGACATTACCCACCCGTCTTTTTTTTGCAGGACTCGAGCCTGCCTTCCTCTTCTTCTTGCTCATCACACACTACGCTAAGCGTCCAATTTATGACGCGGAAAACAAAACACACGATACGAATAACGCGAAAAACGAACAGAAAAACCAAACGACAATATCCAAGTTGGATTACTACTGGTGGGGTCCAATCATAGATCGAGGCGCAGCGAAAGCAAAGTGAACTGGATTGCTCAACAGTCCGATGCCGAATGAAAGTTTGCCTCAGCGAAATCCACTGTTTATACTGTAGGCAAGTATTCCCCTTCATTCTTCTACCTTTTCCTTTGTTCACGGAGACTTTCAATCCTACGATTTCGCCTCCGTCGGTCGTCGATAAGTTGCTCGTTATTGACAGCTCTGTTCGGGAAAGCACACAAATGGCAGAACAAATGTATGAGAAAATGGAAACGCTTAAAGTTTTCATGAATTTCAACCATCTACAAACCAGAGGATTCTAATGTATAGCGTATTAAACAAATCTTACGGAATTTCCGATTCGTTTAGTATGTAAATCTCCAAAATCCGTTCCCGACAAAAATAGTTATTAACGTTATTAACTTTATTTCATAAAAACGTGACCTGTTTTCTGATTTGGCCCCCTAATGAAAGACGTAGTTCTACGTCAAAAATACACAGTAGCAATATTACATAGAAGTTCAACTTTCATTCTGTGACACCTTGCGATAGAAAACGAGTTATGATTTTGCGCGCGAGTACAAGAGGGTCAACCAAAGATCGAATGCATTCATCCAATCGAGGTCAATTGAGCTTGGAAACCGTAGAAGTTGACGGACACATATCTCGTACGGCTCTGTACATGTTTCAGTGACTGAATCATGCTCATTTGCGTTTTCTTGCCTTCCTTGCTGACTTGTCGTCTGTAGACGTTGGCGCAGAAGATTTCGTATGCTTGGAGGACTGGCAATGCTTCAGCACTTAAATGGAGGAGTTTTACCGTCTGTTGCTGTTGGTTTTAATTGATTGTTTCTTGATCTACCAAACCGCCTGAACTGAAGCTGAATAATTCTTCTCCATCAACGCCACATCATTCTTCAAGTTTAACAGGCCCTGGCATTCGGTCATCAAACCATATATATATATATTCGTATCGGATGTATTGGAGCTTCGATACGATATCAGTGTCTGTCGTCGTCGGCGCTGCAGATGGACACCAGGATCTTGAAGTGTTTCTGCAGCTCAAATGCCTCGTCATTCAGTATTCCGCCATCCTGCCTGAAGAGGTTTCGTATTTTGAAAGCCAATGGTCGAACGTAAATATATTTCCTGGTTCGGAGTGAAACTCCATTATAGCAGTGGAAAAAGATACAATAATGTATTTTTTGAACAGAAATCCATTTTCTCTTGAAGTCCGCCTCCAATTTGACAACTTTTGGGTTCTTCCGGAGGGCCTGCTTCATAAACGCCCAATATTCCTCTATTGGGCGAAGCTCCGGCGCGTTGGGCGGGTTCATTTCCTTTGGCACGAAGGTGACCCCGTTGGCTTCGTACCACTCCAACACGTCCTTTGAATAGTGGCACGAAGCGAGATCCGGCCAGAAGATGGCCGGGCCCTCGTGTTGCTTCAATAGTGGTAGTAAGCGCTTCTGTAGGCACTCCTTAAGGTAAACCTGCCCGTTTACCGCGCCGGTCATCACGAAGGGGGCGCTCCGCTTTCCGCAAGAGCAGATCGCTTGCCACACCATGTACTTTTTGGCAAACTTGGATGGTTTCTGCTTGCGAATCTCCTCCGGAACGCTGAATTTGTCCTCTGCGGAGAAGAACAACAGGCCCGGCAGCTGACGAAAATCCGCTTTGACGTAGGTTTAGTCGTCCATTACCAGGCAATGCGGCTTCGTCAGCATTTCGGTGTACAGCTTCCGGGCTCGCGTCTTCCCCACCATGTTTTGCCTTTCGTCGCGGTTAGGAGCCTTCTGAACCTTGTATGTACGCAGGCCCTCCTGCTTCTTGGTCCGCTGGACGAATGAACTTGACAAATTCAGCTTATTGGCGACATCCCGGACCGAACTTCTCGGATCACGTCTAAACTGCTTAACTACGCGCTTGTGATCTTTTTCACTGACGGAGCATCCATTTTTGCCGTTCTTCACCTTCCGGTCGATGGTTAGGTTCTCGAAGTATCGTTTTAGTACTCTGCTGACCGTGGATTGGACGATTCCCAGCATCTTACCGATGTCCCGATGTGACAACTCCGGATTCTCGAAATGAGTGCGCAGGATTAATTCACGACGCTCTTTTTCGTTCGACGACATTTTTCCAAATTTACGAAAAATTGACAGTGAAGCATGGCCAACGTGATCTATACACTCTTATCTGATTATAAGCGAAAGCTGAAGATATAATACCTAAAAATTAAATTTCTACAGCGTTTTTTCCGTGATGCAATTTGTTGTGACACACCCTTCATCTTCATTCCAATTGTTTTTTTTTTCCACTCAACTGATTTCACCTTTTGTACTACATATGTGCTTAATGGGAGGCGATCTGGCGTAGTGGTAACATCCATACCTCTCACGCAGAGATCACGAGTTCAATTCTCACTCCCGACATTCTTCCAAAAATGGAAGTAAAAGTGACGAACCAGCCGAAATGTGTTGAAAGTCACTATAATAAAGAAAAAAAAAAAAAAAAAAAAATATGTGCTTAATTTACTGTTGCAGTCCATTGAACTCACTTTCATGTACCCGTGCCCATGACCGTGGTTCCAAAGTTCACGCATGAAACTTTCTCACACAAACACAAAGCAGTCTAGCGATCCTGCTTTCACGCTGGCAATATTTTCTTCGGCAATCACACGCCTACATACTAAGCTAGGTCGCTATACACTAGAGATGGGCAAACCGTTCACGAACGGTACGAAAGAACTAGTTCGCATAAAAGAGCGATCGTTCTTTGAAAAAGAACGATAGTTCTCCCCAGGAACTGATTGCGAGCGAACCGTTTGTGAACGAACTGATTCCGTAAGAACGGTTTGCGAGTGAACTGTTTGAGAGTGAACTGTTGAAGAGTGAACTGTTTGTGAACGAACTGTTGGCGAGTGAACTGTATGGAAAGAACTGATTGAGAGTGAACTGTTTTGGAACGAACTGTTTGAGAAAGAAGTGTTTGCGGGCAATTTGTTTGCGAACGAACGAGTGCAGCTGAACTGATTTGCGCTGGGCGGAATGGATAAATATAACGAAAACGCTTGTAAGGAAATAAAACGATTTGTCATTACCCCTCCTGTACTCGCGTGCAAAATCATAACACATATACTCGCACACGGTGTCACAGACCGAAAATTAAACTTCTCTGTAATGTTGCCATTGTGTATTTTTCAGGCTTTATTGGCATTTATTTGAAGAAGAGGGTATGATTGAATGAAAAAACTCCAAAAACTATGTTTTCGTCTTTATTATGTTTCAATAGTCATCTAATTCAGCCTCAAAACAGAGTAATTTTTGATACTCCAACACAAATATCGAAATTCGAATTTTTCACTGTTATTATAAAAAAGTAAGCAACTGAATATAATTCATGGAAGTATAAAGAGCTATAAAATAACATAAAAACGTATTAATCGATTGTGGTTTCATTGGAGTAAGAAACAGAACGTAGCATAACTACATGCTCGGAACAAACATATTTTTTACATTTCATGCAGTTGTTGCGTGTTTTTCGGGTTTTTTTTATCAAAGAGAAGAATGTATAACGTATTCTAGATAATTACCAGATGATAAAGGTTCTGGAATATAAAATTTGCATATTTATAATATTCTTTGTCTCTGTATTCTTGGTAAACTAAGATATAATGCCTTTTTTAGATGAGGCATAAAAAGATTATATAGAAGGATTTCTAGGAACTTCCTTTTCTTTTTCTTGTTTTCTTATATCCTTATATAAATCCCATACGTACACTATCCAATCCAACGATATCAATTAATAGCTGTCTATTGATGTTGGGTTCCAGCCAACATTCTATGTTATTCTTAATATCGCTGAACGAAAGAGCGAAAGAACGGTTCAAAAGAACTGATTCACTTAGATGAACGGTTAGTGAGTGAACTGTTCAACAAAGTGAACTGTTTTGCCCATCTCTACTATATACTATGAGTGAAGGAAGCAGTTTGTTATAAATATTTACGACGATCGTGCAGTGTTCTGAGCAGGGTGTTAATGCTCTTGCTCTCACATGTATCTGGTTGAGTAAGAGAGAGGAGATTATTTCTCCCCCCCATGTTCTCTTACACGTACACGTATATATATATATATATATATATATATATATATATATATATATATATATATATATATATATATATATATATATATATATATATATTCATGCTCGGCCTACCTCGTCGGAGCTTCCGCAAATACAATTTCACCACCTCAGCATTTCAATAAATAGAAGAATTATGGATTATGATATGAATATATGTATCGGTTTGAGCACACAACATCAATACGAGCAGAATTTGTGTAGAAAATATTAGTATGTAAAAGCAAAATACATTTGTGCACAAACTATAAACACTCCGCACACGAGAGCGAGATTATTATTTAAATTGTAGATAACGTAGCGTTTCCTTCATCAGACCGTAATTGATCCACTACCAGGCACGGCATCCCTATATCACATTGTCAAAATATTGAGAGAAGAATGACATACCTTTAATCCATAGAACCCAACTTGGACCTTACAGCTTGCTAATCCATCATGCCTCACATCAACAAACACACTCTCACTATTTTGACGTAGGATTACGTCTTTCGGGAACATATTGGGGTACAAATTGAAAAATGAAAATCGATCGCATCGTTAAAAATGTCCAATTTCAAACGCTTGTTACTCATTCATTTCATGATGGATTGATGATATTTTTGCATCAAACGATTACGGCACTCCATAACAATTTTTCACATTGAATAAAATAGTATATATCATATAACTAACTATCGAACAATTGAAAAAATTCAACCCCTATCCAAACAGAGATACCCAGTCCTGATTGGTTGAAATTGACGTCATTTCTTTTTCGCGCCCGCTTCGTTCTCTCACCGGCAAGCTGCATTGCAATCGAGTAGGAGGCGCCTACTTCACACATACCAAATGATATAAAAGGAAGGAGCATTCGTGGATCTCATTCATTCTTACAACGGACGTGGAACGGACAACAACAAGTGGAGAGCAGCAGCAGTGAAAGCGGCTAATATATAGGCGAGCTTAGAAGTTGAGCGGTCAAAATGCGAGCTGTGTCTCACATCGAGCTTCTATGGCAGCATAAGCAGCGGCAAACAGTAGCAACGGTTGTTGAAACCGATCTACTACTAGTGGCAGCAGCAAGCATCACGAGCGGATCGTTTCAGGAACGCTCTCTCCGTCAGAAGTGCGAGAACGTTTCTTGGCATCGTGAAAGTGCAGTATCGAATCTGAGCGGCCAACAATTGAGCTGTGTCTCACATAAGTGGCAGTAGCAGCAACAGCGGCGGTAAACATCGAGGCTGAACCTCGATGCTGTGTCTCGCATCGGTCCACTACTGTTGGCAACAACAAACATCATGAGTAGAGAGTTTCAGGCATGCTGTTTCTCTACTGCTGCTGCTGCTGCTGCTGCTACTCAGTCAGATTTCTCATTCTTGTTGGACGCTCAGATCGATAAACATATGTACTTCTAGTGTGCATTGCTGGTACTCCTGTTCACATCAACCAATACAATTGGATGCGGTTATGGAGGTAAAGGAGACAAAGGATCCGGTTGAGGAAGAGTGTATCGCAAAGTTCCACATGACAACATCCAGTGTATCAAAACCGCTATCCGTTGTTTAGCTCACCGTGATGTTGTCAACGAAACCCTTGCAAACCGATGCACAGAAGCCGAAGATGCCAAAACCAAGGAAAGCAGCAGCGACTCCAAAAAAACTACCGCTGCCAAAAAGTTAACAACTGCTACCGACTGAAACCTCACACTAGCACGCAGCAGATTCCGTTCCATTTAACCAACCCATTTAACCATTCCAGTCCTTTTCAGGACTTTCGATATTGCTTTGAAACGAAAGAGTTTAATTTATTGTTTTCCACTTAGCACAAAAATGATATAAAACTACGATCAAAAATACTGTTTACTTTTATATTTTCTTTGATCATGTGCAACTAACAGGAAACTTATCACGTCAGAAACATACTTTCCATCAACCAACCTGACTGGATGCGGTAAGGGAGGCGAATGACATATGTATGCATGTATATATATATATATATATATATATATATATATATATATATAAATATATATATATATATATACATATATATACATATATATACATATAGCGAAACGGCTCCGGTCATGCCTCAAGGAATTTTCTAAAATAATATTTTGCCGATGTCTTTGCGCGAACTACACGGGCGAGTAGCAACATAATAGCAATTCAAATGCCGAAATTCGTGATATGGGTGCGTTCATCGCTGTTCGGTTCGGCGTCGGTTTAACCCTTTCATTACGGCAGTGTGCTCCGCCGAAGTGCTACCCTTGTACGGAGCACTGCGCCGAACAGTATGCACATCGCGCTGGTGTCATCGAAGAGCAGTATGAATTTCATGTCGTCTAAAGACGACGCTCGTACACACAGCTCGTCGCGCGGATGTCGTCTTTAGACGACGCTCGTAACGGAAGGGTTAACCATCAATAACTACGCTTGGCAACATTGACATCTGGCAATTTTCATATAAGATTTTTTCCTCGCATGTTAAAAGTGGTTTTTTATGTACATAAAAGCGCAGCGTAGTATGTCAGCTGCTTCCCGGTTAGAAAATAAATGAACGACCCGTCCAATTTCAAACGTTTATTGCTCATTCATTTCATGATGGATTGATGAGATGTTTGCATCATACGTTGTCGGCATGATTTTGCACATTGAATAAAATAATATATATCATGCAACTAACAATCGAACAATTAAAAAATCTCAACCACTATCCAAACAGAAGATACCTAGGCCAGATTGATCGAAATTGACGTCATTTCTTTTTCGCGCCTGATTCGTTCGTTCACCGGCAAGCTGCATGACAATCGAGTAGGAGGCGTCTACTTCACACATACCAAATGATATAAAAGGATGGAGCGTTCGTGGATTTTATTCATTTTCAGTATTCATTCTCTGCTAGCGTGTTGAGCAGTACAGTTCGTGAAAAAGTGAAAGTAAAGATAAAGTTGAATTTTAGTCCGTGCTGGAAGTTGACGTATCTATTAACCCTACTATGGATAAATCGCGCTCTGATTCGAGCGCCAGTTCATCCGGGAAGCGATCCCGATCGATCAACGATGTCGATTTGGTAAACCCTCCCGCCGACCCGTCAGCAAAAAGGGTGCTGGCCAACAATCGTTTTGCCGTTTTGGACAAAGGTGCTGAGCCGAATAAACTAGAAAAAAAGGAGAAACTCCCGCCGTTTTTCGTGAAAGGGTTCCCTGATGAACTTCGGGAAAAAATCATATTCTTCATAGCGAAAGGCTTGAAGTGTATCATCCGTTACTGCTCTGAGGGGTACAAGTTTATGGTTCCTTCTAGGAACCATTACAACGCCGTCAAAGAAATCCTAAAACAACAGGGCTGTGAATATTACAGCCACGACATCGAAGCTGACAAACCTTTCAAGGTAGTGCTGCGTGGACTCCCTGACATGGATGTGGAAATTCTGTTGGAGGAGCTTACGCAAAATGGTCTCAAGCCGGTCCAGATATATAAAATGAAGCGACATGACACATCCCGTACATATAGAGATCAACTATATTTGGTCCATCTAGAAAAATATTCAACATCACTGAAGGATCTGCAGACCATTCGGGTGCTCTCGCACACTTCGATTCAGTGGGACCGCTACAAGCCGGTTCACCGGGAGGTTACACAGTGTATGAAATGCTACAAATTCGGGCATGGAGCAAAAAACTGCCATATGGCTAAGCGCTGTATCCAGTGTGGCAAAACCCATGAGAAAAATGCATGTGATCTAATCGAAACCGCTGATCCCGTCTACGTAAACTGTGGAGCCGCACACAAAGCTACCAGCAAAGCATGTCCAAAACGTGCCGAATTCCGGAAAAGAGAGATCCGGAAAAGAGCAGCTGTCAGTCATCAACGTGGTCGAAATCGCACCATGCGTCCACCAGACTTTTCGGAATTCAACTTCCCATCGCTCCCTTCACGGCCAGTGGTCCCTAACCTGGCTCCTCTTCCTCTGAATCATCGAGTCCGTAGCAATGGTGCTGTATCTTTGGTAACCAATCAAGCTAGCTCCAGCAGTACTGCATCTCAGCAGCAGGACTCCTCTCCTCCTCCGGGCTTCTGGGGAAACCAGCACGGTCCCATCCCGCCTAACCAGTCAACGGAAGGTATGTCGCAGATCATCGTCCATCTAACAACGCTTGTTACCGACATGCAAAAAATGATGGTGCAAATGATGCACTTCATGACAAACTTCAGCGTTCATCATCAACGTTCTTAACTGGAATGCCCACTCTGTGGGTAAAAAACAGCTTGAAGTCATCGATTTCCTGCGACACCATGATATTCCCATTGCGTTTTTGACTGAGACACACCTCAAGCCGGAGAAATCCTTTAGCCTGCCCGATCACACATTCATTAGACTCGACCGAGTGCAACAAGGTGGTGGCGTTGCCATTGCTGTCAAGCGAGGTCTGGTGTATAGGATGCTGCCTGACTTCCGCCTAACACTTGTGGAAGCCGTCGGAGTGGAACTGGAGTCATCCAATGGTCCCATCACTTTGATCGCCATCTACTGTCCAGTGCAGTGTAAACAGACGAACGGTACAGCTGCGCTTCTTAAACGAGACATTCAGAAACTCACTCGTCGGGAGGGAAAGTTCATTCTTGCCGGTGATCTCAACGCACGCCACTCTCTTTGGGGTAACCCAAGGAGAAACGTGAATGGAGCGGTGCTGGCCGAGGACCTCCAGGCTGGCCACTACGTGATCCTCAATCCAGAATCGCATACATTCTACTCACCCGTTGGAGCTGGATCTATTCTTGACATTGTACTCACTAACATGGCGGATGTTTGCTCTGCACTACGTGTTATCACCGACATGTCCTCTGACCATATACCAGTAGTGTTCTCACTGGATGATGCAATCGATCAGGGCCACTTGTATCGACGACGAAACTATCACCGTGCGAACTGGCCCCAACTTCAGCGGTTTGTAGAGGACCGTATAAGCGAAAATCCTGTGCTGATAACTACAGATGACATTGATGTTGTGCTGCAAGCCCTCTGCGATGACATCGGCGAAGCTGAACAGCGGTTCATTCCGGCGACCCCGATATTACGTAAGTTTTCCAATCTTGACGACGAAACCAAACAAATGATTTCCCTCAGGAATTGCATTAGACGACAGTTTCAAAGAACCCAGAACATAGGAAGGAAGATTCTTTATAAACAATTGAATAAAATTATTGCCGCCAGGGTGGAAAATTTAAAAAATATTCAGTTTTCGAGAGATATTGGAAAGCTACCAAATTATTCCAGGCCCTTCTGGCGACTATCAAAAGTGCTCAAAAATAAACCTAAGCCCATCCCTCCTCTTCGGGTAATGAACGAGATTCATATCACACCTGTTGAGAAGGCGAATTGCATATTACACCATTTATGGCTTCGCACAATTTGGGTGGGGATATTGTCAGTCCGTTGGAGGACGAAGTTTTTGAGAACATCATTCAGCTTGCTGCAGAACCTATCGAGTTACAAAATAGCTGCAAAATAACAGTGGATGAGCTGGTAAACGCCATCAAATCAACTAGCAACATGAAGGCACCAGGCTTCGACGGTCTATTCAACATCGTCCTTAAAACTTGGGGCCGAAATCGTACACCTTCTTGGCGAGCACCTTCAACCGTTGCCTAGAGCTCGGTTACTTCCCCACCGCTTGGAAACGATCCAAGGTAGTACCGATACTGAAGCCGGGTAAGGATCCCACCAACCCGTCAAGCTATCGTCCGATTAGCTTGCTCTCGTCGCTCAGCAAGCTCTTTGAGAAACTGATATACACTAGACTCCTAGAACACACCGTATCGAACAACATCATCCTTGAGGTACAATTTGGTTTCCGCCGAGGTCACTCCACGGTGGATCAGCTCAAACGGATCACGAACTTAATTAAACGGGCCAAATCAACCTCGAAGACAACGGCTATGGTATTTTTAGACATAGAGAAGGCGTTCGATAACGTTTGGCATGACGGGTTGGTGCACAAACTTCGCAGATTCCACTTTCCTAACTACCTGGTGAAAATAATCTCGGATTATCTGGACGTGAGGTCGTCCCAAGTGTGTATAGGCAGTGCACTCTCCGAGTCGTATGCAGTTCCTGCTGGAGTTCCCCAAGGTAGCATCCTGGGCCCGTTACTCTATAATTTATACACATCAGACATCCCGCCTCTGCCGCACGGTGGAACACTCTCGCTGTTTGCTGATGACTCAGCAATCAGTTATCAAGGACGAGTCATGCGGCCACTTGTGTCAAAACTTCAGATCGGTCTGGACGCCTACATCGATTATCTCACCGATTGGAAAATTTGCGTGAACGCGGGCGAAACCCAAACTATCATATTCCCACACCGCAACACATTCCGGCTCAGACCCACATCAAACATCACGGTTTCGAATACACAAATCGAGTAGTCTAGCGAAGTTCGCTATCTGGGTCTGGTCCTAGACAACAAACTCCTTTTTCGTTCTCATATAGAAGACCGCATAAATAAAGGCATCGTAATGCTGAAGCGTCTATACCCGATTATTAATCGCAGATCGAAAGCGTCCACTGTCAACAAACTGGCTGTTTACAGACAGGTTGTTACGCCTATGCTGGAGTATGGGTCCCCGGTATGGCACGAATGCGCTCGAACACATCGTAGGAAGCTACAAGTTCTACAGAATAAATACTTAAAGATGATTTTCAACCTACCAACACGCACCTCGACAGCTCAAGTTCATCGGCTGGCAAATCTTGACCTGATCGATACCAGACTGCTTTCGCTCGCTAATCGGCATGAAACTAGGGCTCAAATTTCAGAGCACGAACATATTAGAAACCTTTACCCATAATTTTTGTATTTAGTAGGTTTAGATAGTTTGTAGGTAGTTAGGTAGTTAACGAATTTTTAATTGAATTCATCATGAGCAGAAAGTTTCAGGCATGTTCTCTCTTTCTGCTGATGCTGCTGCTCAGTCAGATTTCTCATTTTGTTCGATGCTCAGATCGGTAAACACATATGTTTTTAGTGTTTTAAGTGTGGTCACATCAGATCAACATCAACCAACATGACTTCATGCGGCAAGGAAGGCAAAGGAAGATCGAAGCGTATCGCAAGGTTCTACATGACAATATCCAGTGTATCAAACTCGCTATTCGCCCTTTAGCTCGACGTGATGGTGTCAACGAAAACAACCAAAATGAAAACAGAAATAAGCAGCAGCGGCTCCGAAAAAGCTACCGCTACCAAAAAAAAACAACAGAAGTGAATTGTTGTTTTTGTTGCTCCATAAAGTTTTACGCGAGTAAATATGTCGGAATATATGTTACGCAATATGAGCGCCAATCTCGTAAACGTGCCTCGGAGCTGAAATAACTTTCTATCACTGATACCGAAAGCTCGATTGTAACACTGGTGAAATGAACAAAAAATACCCAACAACCAAACCAAACGGCCCTTTTCAGGGCCATCAGATCATTATCAAAGAGTTTGACAATTTATTTTTTCAAACATCCAAAATCAGCCTGCGACAGATAGCCTAACGTAATCCTACGTCAACTATGCGGTCGTGTCTCGGACACAACCTTCTGTGACTTTTTTTTCCAAACACACTATAATTTCCGCTCTCGATATTTTGGATTAAATACACACGCGCGCACACTCAATCGTTCTCTTTCAACTCTGGCACACTCCCATAAATTTCACCAAACTTCCCAATATGGCGCCTCCAACGGCATCTCTGCACCTCCACGGTATAACACGTGTTCTATTTGGTAGCCAAAAATCAATCTTTTGGCACTTTTCTGCATATATTGCATATCTAAAATTGCACTAGCACAGCTCTTCGATATAAAAGTAAACAGCACGTTCCCTTAATTATTTCTATTAAGCTTTTTTTTATTGAACTATTTGCTTCTGCCGGGGTAGATTCTGAGAACACTTTTTTCCATTTTTTTTTACCTGAATATTTCACATCACTGCAGTTTTACCTTTTTTTCTAATTAAAACCAAAAATTCCACTGCTTATATTTCTTTTGTTATTCTTTTGACGTAGGACTACGTCTAACCGGAAGATATAGGGGGTGAAATGAAAATCTAGGCACTGAACAAGTAGGAAAAAATGCAAGATTTGGAACGCTTATAACTCGAGCATTTCTCAATAGATCGCAAAGGTTTTTGCATCAATTGATAGGAAATATATCTACGCATCTATCATAACGAATAACATTTCATTTTTCTTGAGATAAATAATTGAATAATTGTGAAATATCAAGCATTGTCCAAATGCACTATGTGCCCATTTTTGATAGGTCCATTTTGTGCTCCTCAAATCGTACCGACCAAAACGGTCAACCAGAGCAGCAGCGAAATACAATGAAGCACGATTGGAAAGGAAAAAGAAAAAATATGAACGAAACATTGGTCGTAGTCTCACACATGCGTAATTCTCGAGCCAGCCAGTCAGCTTAAAAATCCCCGCTCCGCTGCTGTAGCGATCATTCTTTGTGTGGACACCGACTGGACAACATCGTTGCTGGACGAGCTGGATGGCTAGGGATCGAGTGCCTCAAGGCAATGGGGGCGGAGGTGTAATGAAGGAGTTAGAGTAGAGTTTTAAGGGCCTTTCTCAAGGCTAGAGACGAATGAACTAAAAAGTTTAAAGTCTCTATAATACAAAACCACCACCACCACCACCGTAACGATCATTCTCATCTGAACCGTACACCACATCGTTTCGCATGACATCACATCAACAAACCAACACAAGCAGCCATGGTTGGATATGGCAAAGGAGGAAAAGTGAAGGGAAAGGCAAAATCCCGCCCGAACCGTGTTAGTCTGGAGTTCCACGCAAGGGTAGCTAGGCCGAGCGCGTTAGTACCAGTGAATCAGTCCACCTAGCCGGCGTTATATAGTTTCGGCCGCCGAAGTGAAAAAGCTGCTCGCGACGATAAGAAAACCCGCATTCAGAACAGACCACATTCGGTTCGGTGGACATCAAGACAACACAACAGGCAGTTGCAGCGAGTGGCGAGTGGCAAACGCAATCGCAAAACGGCATCAGGTAGCAGAAGAAAAAAGTTTGTTCTTTATACAATCTGCTTTGGTGGCAAAACCAGAACAAGGCGGCATCGAGGGCGTTCGAAATGGTTTTTTTCAAAACCACGAGTACTAAGTTTTCTAAATTGGAACCATTCCAAAAAACACGGCGCTTATCAGGGCCATTAAACCTTTCAAAAAAGAGTTTACGAAATACAGTTCAATGCTTTCTAAAACAATATCCAAAATAATAATAAAACACAAATTGATTTTTTCATAATTTGTTTGCCAGGATATGATGAGTATGTGAATTTGGAAGTTGTTCTGAGCTTATTGATGGTTGGGGACTTTCCCGATTATTCAATTTTCATCAATTCTTAAATTGCTTCTAGATTGAAAGTACAGTAATTTATATTTAGCTCGACATTGAGCTAATTGGATGGATCTGTAATGCGACATTTTTGTAAACATAGAGTTCGGGGTCCAAATTATGACCCCACATTGAAAGTCGACACTGTACCACTGTCATCGGAAATGTTCAATTACAGGTTTCAATTGCCTCAAATACGACACTGAGTGTTTCTCCGGCACGTCGCATTAAATGTAATTTACTGAACAACATGTCACAAGCAGGATGGGCAGAAATTTTCCAACTGTGAAAGCTGTGGCGAGTGGCAAACGCAAAAGCTAAACAGGAAGGTTTAACCGAACAAGATGGGAATATCGAGTGATTAAACAGTAAACTAATCCATTTTTCAGGTAGATAGGTAGGTATTCACGTAGGAGAAGAAAATAAAACAATATATTTAAAATATATATTTAACAAAAGCTGTCCCCTTTGTATAGTCCTACGTCACTCCGGTTATGTCCCCGACATAACTCACCCGTCTTTTTATATTTGATATGTGATCGAAATTACTGAGGGTTCACATCTCTCATCGCCATCTTGTAGTAATCAATAACTTGCACACGCGATTGCTAGAAGCCGAAAGATCGGACCGATCACAATGACCGACTGAGTGAGTCTGACTTTGCTATGACGAGAGAGCATAGCGAGAGCCGACGCATATGATGGACATTCATGTATGTGTGAATCATTCTAGCACAAGTACTACCCCACAAAGTGTGATGAGCGTTGACATCACAGCCGATGTTGAAGTATTTGTTGATTTCTCTGCAATCATTTACAAACGCGTTATTTACGCTATTAATATAAAGAAGCGCGTAATTTTTATAACTATTTCCCTAAAATAATTATTCAAACAAAGCTCAATCTTGTCGATCCATATAAATCCCGTGCAGCGATCATTTTTGCCTGCCCAACAGATTACTAACACATAACAGTTCGGCTGAAAAATTTATAAGGTAACACAGTTAAACTATTTTTTTTTTTGCAAAATTCAATTTTATTATTCAGCAGTCAGTTTGGAATTAAACCAGTTTCAAAAATGAATTCTCTGAGTTGCTGCATGCACACAAGGGACCATACGACAGACATACATTTACATGCTCACTCACCTTTGAATCCGATGCGTGATGCTCTATGAGTGACTCCGTAAGCGCTCTTTTTTTCTGTCAAACCTTTTCTTCCAGCCTCTCTGGCTTTTCCTCTCTGCAATCGCAAGGAAATGTACGATCTACCCAAGCTGAAGCTCAATTTCTTATTCTACGTTCAAACAATTTCTCTAAAATTATAATCTCCGTACGTTGTACCATTAAATATTCATTCATTCCATTCCTTTTTCATTTAATTCTGACTCGTTTATTGTGATGACTTTTTTTTACCATCTATGGATACATTATTCGGGCTAATAGTTGAAAATGCATTCAAGTACATTTTTGGAACCTCAGACACTGATATCGAGCTCCCGAAACCACCTGATAAATTTGATTTACTTGGTGAAAATGCTGAGGTTAATCCATGGCATGTACTACTCGATGCAGATATTTCCGCTTGAATCACATTTAATACGTTAACAGGTGTAATTGTTAATCCAGGCAAAGAAGATGAAACAATTGTTGAAGGACCTGTAGGCACATATTTCGAATAGGACGTTGGAGCCGCAATCTCCGGCGTTAAAATAGTTGGCGTTGATGGTTGATGTTTGTTCACATTTACCTTGCCTGATTTAGTTAATCCTGGAATATAAGACTGAGAAATTTTGATATTAAAGGGTGTGTCACATCAAATTGCATCACGGAAAAAACGCTGTAGAAATTTAATTTTTAGGAATTATATCTTCAGCTTTCGCTTATAATCAGATAAGAGTGTATAGATCACGTTGGCCATGCTTCACTGTCAATTTTTCGTAAATTTGGAAAAATGTCGTCGAACGAAAAAGAGCGTCGTGAATTAATCCTGCGCACTCATTTCGAGAATCCGGAGTTGTCACATCGGGACATCGGTAAGATGCTGGGAATCGTCCAATCGACGGTCAGCAGAGTACTAAAACGATACTTCGAGAACCTAACCATCGACCGAAAGGTGAAGAACGGCAAAAATGGATGCTCCGTCAGTGAAAAAGATTACAAGCGCGTAGTTAAGCAGTTTAGACGTGATCCGAGAAGTTCGGTCCGGGATGTCGCCAATAAGCTGAATTTGTCAAGTTCATTCGTCCAGCGGACCAAGCAACGGGAGAGCCTGCGTACATACAAGGTTCAGAAGGCTCCTAACCGCGACGAAAGGCAAAACATGGTGGGGAAGACGCGAGCCCGGAAGCTGTACACCGAAATGCTGACGAAGCCGCATTGCCTGGTAATGGACGACGAAACCTACGTCAAAGCGGACTTTCGTCAGCTGCCGGGCCTGTTGTTCTTCTCCGCAGAGGACAAATTCAGCGTTCCGGAGGAGATTCGCAAGCAGAAACTATCCAAGTTTGCCAAAAAGTACATGGTGTGGCAAGCGATCTGCTCTTGCGGAAAGCGGAGCGCCCCCTTCGTGATGACCGGCACGGTAAACGGGCAGGTTTACCTTAAGGAGTGCCTACAGAAGCGCTTACTACCACTATTGAAGCAGCACGAGGGCCCGACCATCTTCTGGCCGGATCTCGCTTCGTGCCACTATTGAAAGAACGTGTTGGAGTGGTACGAAGCCAACGGGGTCACCTTCGTGCCAAAGGAAATGAACGCGCCCAACGCGCCGGAGCTTCGCCCAATAGAGAAATATTGGGCGATTATGAAGCAGGCCCTCCGGAAGAACCCAAAAGTTGTCAAATCGGAGGCGGACTTCAAGAGAAAATGGATTTCTGTTCAAAAAAAACTACAACCTGACGTTGTACAGAACCTTATGGAAGGGGTAAAGAGGAAGGTGCGAGCATACGGGCTTGGACTCGAAGTATGAATAAAAAGAAAATGCCAAAATTTGTTTAATAGTTTTTATTTTACTGTCTAAAATTTTCAAAAGGATCGGTCTACTGGGCAAATTTCTACAGCGTTTTTTCCGTGATGCAATTTGATGTGACACACCCTTTAGTCAACAAAGCGTATATATTTTGAAACCAAATTTTAGGAGATCCGCCCAAAAATAAATTCGGTTTATATTCCCCTTATTCCGCGCGGCTAATGAGGTGAGATGACAAAGTTTCTCGGTTTATTCTGTAAGTCACCTTACTCCTAGCTCTAATTTGATACCAGACTTGATAAAATATGAACAATTCGAATCTAGCCTCTCATAAACTATAGTCACCCCATTCGCTTTCGGGAACACCGTGACTTGAGACATCTCACGTCATTCGCCACGTAGAATAGGGGGAATTATCTTGTAGAGTCGAAAGAGAGATGTGACCATGCTAACAATTTGGTCGATTGGACTCAGAGAAGACCATCATTTTCGAATTTATTATCAAAAAGATGCTTATAGTTTGACCTCTGCTTTTCTCTTTTGGCCGAGTAGTTAGCGGCACACATATCATTACTTCAAATACAATTACAACGGTACCCTTCTACGGTGCACCCGTGGCCTAGTGGTTAGAGTCACACCTGACATGCCGGGGGTTCGGGTTCGATTCCCGTTCTGGTCGGGGGAATTTTTCGTCAATGGAATTTCCTCTCATTGCACTGTGGTCACGCGTATTCTAGAGCTTGCCCTCAGAAAGCATTCAAGGCGTGCTATTTGGCATAAAAATCTCTACAAAGTACTAATAAAAAATGACGCAAGTCATTTACTACGTTGAGACGGCGAAGTTCTTATAGGTACGTTGGTGCTATTTAAGATGAAGAAGAACCATCTACGAGTCTGGGAGATCAACACAGCTTGAAACGGAATGCCAACGGACATATTAGGATCGAGACTAGTGAGATTCTAATTACGACATACTTAAGGCGTCGTGCACAAATTACGTAACGCTAAAAATCCGGATTTTGGACACACTCCCCCCCCTACGTAACGCAATTTCCTATCTCTAATACACAGAAAGTAACGCAACCTCGACCCCCCTCCCCCCTCATGTTACGTAATTTGTGCACGACGCCTAACAAGGCCATACGATTTGGAATGATTTGGAAAAGACACTACAGGAATGTGAGCCGTATTATTCCGTTATGCCAGTAGAGCAGTGTGACTCCTGAAACGGCTAGCGGGTTAATGATGCGACTGCCCCCGTCCCGGTAAAACTCTGGCAGGCTTCCAGGTACGTTCAAAACTCGTTAATCATGAAGGCTCTGATGTAGCATTCCCAATTAACGTTGATCAGGTTGATCTGCTGAAACAATCATCAGCAATAAAAACATGTAGTAATACCTCCCCCAAGGAGCTTGCAGCAGCTGTACGGGAACAGCAGTTTTGTAGCAAGTTGGAACTTGGAACAGCAGTCTTGGAAAGCAAGAGCAGAAAAGGTGGAGACTGCATTGTAAGAGGCTGTACGCAGTAAGCCAAAAGAAGTGATTTCAACACCAACAGGAGGCTCAACTCCGTTAACAGTAAAGAGGAGAAAACAAACTACAGAGAAACAGAAAGAGGGCTGTGAAAGTATTAGAGATGAAAATAAGCAACACCATGATGAACCAATGAGTGGCAAAAGGGTCGCAAGAATTAAGGTAAGGAAGCGAAAGACAGGCCAAAATTCCTGAAGAAGAGGCTGAAATCAGATGCTCTGATCATGTCCACATCCGGGCATTACGACCTATACCGATATTTTAAGGATTAAAAATGATTCGTCCCTGGAACATCTCGGAGAGAATGTAGTGAAAATAAGGCGCACTCAGAACGGCGAAGTGTTGTTTGAACTAAAAAAAACGACGATAAAGAGTTTAACGAGATATTGTTTGGGGAAGCAACGCAAAACTATGTCCCAAGAGACAGTGATCGAATGCAGGAATATGGATGATCACGATAGAGGAGGAACTGAGAAAAGCCTTAAACGAATAGTTTCAGCAGAGAGATGTCGCGTCGAACATTCAACTAGAGAAAGCGTTCGGAGACACGCAAACTGCATTAATAAGACTGTAGAAAATATAGCTGCTCGAGACAGGGAATATAAAAATAGGATGGGCGGTATGCCCTGAGAGTTACCCGAAAATTAGTAAGGTGCTTTAAGTATATGGATTTTGGCCACCGAGCTAAGGTTTGCATGAGATTGGATATATCAGGCCGCTGTATAAGATGTGGTAATAAGGGATATATGGCAAAAGATTGCATCAAGCTGCCGAGATGCATGCTCTGCCTAACAGAGTCAGAAAGTGATCAAACTTCAGGATGCCCGAGATGCCCGGTCTTTAGAAGGGCGCTAGCTGCAATGACTAAATGGAGGTAACGCAGATAAACCTTAACCACTCGTGTCGTAGTTGCAGCACAACAATTTCTAGGGCCGGCTACAACAGAAACAAAGCGATCATAGCAGAGCCGTACCAAGTCCCGTTGAACGATGGAGATTGGCTGGTCGATAAAGCCAGGATAGCCGCATTGGTAACAATGGTATCCCATATAAGGAATGATATCCAATGCATACGAAGGTTTCGTGGTTGCCAAAATCAACGGAATCTTCGTGTTCAGTTGGTATGCATCCCCGAGAGCAATTCGACCGAATGCTAAACAATTTGACAGAACAGCTCATCGGACGGAAGCCTGTTGTCATCGGTGGGGACTTCAACGCCTGTACACTGGAGTGGGGGAGTAGACTAACCAACGTTCAGGTTCAGTTCACTTGAAGCTTTGGCAAAGTTGAGTTCCAGCAGTATCACCATGAATTAGGGAGTCTGCGATAGTTATACATACAGTGACCACCAAGCGATTCACTACACCATTTGTATTCGGATCCCACCAATAAGGCGAGGGACGAGGGTAGACGACCGGAAGTGGAAGACAAAGTTGTTTGATAAAAATCTTCTCGTGGAAGCACTCCAAATGGAACGACCAATAACTTTATTGCAAGCTCATTGACAGATATTATTGTCAGAGCATGTGACATCAGCATATCACGAAAAGTAACAACGAAGAACGAACGGAGCCCAGTCTTTTGGTGGAACGAAGAAATTAATTCACTTCGGAAAAGTTGTATCCGAGCCTCCGAGTGCAATCAAACAGAAGAAACAGCAGACCATGTGGTCTTCGACTATCCTCGATTTGCTCGGCAGAAAAGAGAAATGAACCTACGGGTTGCGGAAAACATTGTAGAGAAAATGGGCGAGAACTGTTGAAATGCAGTGAATAGAGATATAATCGAAATAATGACGGAACTCCAACGAAGGTGGAAAGTAAATCAAAGAGAAAACATAAGACACATTGAGTAAGGAGTGCATAAACCCAACCTCCTCTCCGAAGTAATAATAAACAGTGGTTCCTCAGACCAGACAAGAAGCATAAGGGGGTGGTTTCATGAATAAAAATTTCACACTACGCTGTCAACAAAATGTCTGTCACCTTCTTCCCAAAAAACAGAGATATACAATTGAGATGTTGGCACTTTCAGAGCAATGTCAATACCCTGAGTATAATGGACCCTATTATGTAAGTCGAATCGAGCGATCCATACGATCCCTATCGCCATCACACCGACCCAAATATTGTAAGTCGAGATTATCTTATCGAATCGAGTTCATGCTCGAACTTCATGTGTTGCGAATTGCATATTTTAAAGCGTTTCTCTGAATTGTTTCCCAAAGCAAAATATCTGGGGTATAAACCAAACAGCTGGCAAAAATTATAGCCGACAGCTTTTACTCAGAATATTTATAATAGCAAAATAAAGCTAAAACGTTAAATTCTGCTCGACTCAGATTACAAAATGCAATCATCATTACTCCGAAAATTTCGCTGATATCGCTTTCGAAATTTACTCTGAATAATAGTATCGGCCATCCGGAGAAAAATTGGAAGCGAACATCGTTCGTTTGACTAACGAAGTTCCATAGTTTCTAGATGCATGGTAGTCCTTCTTTCAAGCATGAAAAACGGCAATTATTTTTGATTACTCTCAAATTTTGCTTTTAAGCAACGGAATTAAGATTTTTTTAATCAAAACTCATGCAGCTAAAAAAACGTAGCAAAATCTTCTTTTTACACTATGAATGTTTATGCGAAATGCTCATCTGTTGACATTTATTGATCTTGTACAATAAAAAGACGACTACCACAAACAAAACAACCTGCATGGATTGGTGCACCATGGTTAGTTGTTTACCTCAACGTTATTGTTGTTGTTTACGTTTTCGTTGTTTCACCTCGTTGTGGTAAATAAAAAAAAATGCTTGAAGAACATTAATCCTCCAGTTCCAGTTTAACATGGATAATAACAAGGACAAGTAAGTAACAAACTATTAAAAAAATAGGATGATCTTCAACAGAATTGAACTATTTGCAGCTACGACGGAATAGAGTTCCTGGAGCAGGAAACAGCGGGATCTCCGGTGGCTGGATCGTCGGGAACTTTCAGATTCTCGAAATCCTTGTTGGATACGACCCAGGTCTCTGACGATGGGAACTCGAGGAATGTCGAATTCTCATTGTTGCCCGATAATACGACGGAGGAAGCTGAAAACGAAGAAAGTGGTGCATCCGAGGAAAATGATGTGACTTTGTTGCCAGATGATGCTGCGAAGAGTTTGGAATTCTTCTTTAAAGGGACCTTTCTTCGACGACTTTTTCGCAGTCAAATGCGCCCTCGAGAAATCGGAACCATGAATGTCGGTGGAGATACAGTGCCGGAAGTGATCGGATTCATGTGGAAACTTGCAAAGAAACACGTATCTCGGCAAGTTGATTTTGACAATGACGTTCCGACATGGTCTGAGAAGCAAATGCCAGATGAAGAAGACATTGAACGATTCATCATGACACGACCAAAAGGAAGACCTACAATGTTTCTGCCATCACTCCACGAATCCTTGCTACATGGAAGGATAAAAACATCAAAGTTTTTGTGCATCCATATGCGACCAACGTGGAGACGCATGCCCAGCACCAAATGGTACTGAAGACGCTCATTACGCCAACAAACTCAGACCGAGCCGGAGCCCACTCGACCCGTGATTGTGCTGCTTTGGCTAAAGAGCTTAAGGAAACTCACTTGGATTTAGAGGGACATCAAAGCTCGTGGATGTTGTGGGCCAACTTCATCCACTCTTCGCCTGCTCACAAGCAAGAGCAATTGAAAATTGATCCCGCACCGCCTTTGGAGCTCGCCAAATACTTCCGATGGACAAATGTGTCAGAAGCAGCCCGCCTGCAGTCAGTACATCGGGGTGTCACAGTGGCTCATACTGTGAATGCTGGTTGGGTGAAAGAAGCGGCTGAAATAAGGGAAGAAATTTCAGCAGCACTTGGAATACTTAACAACGTTTCCCGCAAGCTCGAAGCAATGATAACAAAAGGATTAGCCGCTGTAGATTTTATCACCGCAGTGCAATCAGCAATCCGACCAGAAGAGTCCGAAGTGAGCCAAGTGTTGGCGGAGAAAGTAACTGATTGTCCCGATGTTGATCACTCTTAAAGTGTTTTTCTTGTTTTGATTTTACGGTTTTGAATAAATAAAATAAGTTTTATTTGCAATAGTTTCACGGTCTTCATGAGTTTTATTTATTTGTTTCAGATAGTTCATTATTGTTAACAGTAAACGTTTCAAAACTTGCTCTTATATTAATTGGGAACAATATTCAAATCGACCTCATTTGGATCTTGCGTTAAGCCTTTCTCAGGGCTGAAAAATCCTCCAGGGAAGTATCCACAGTGTTCAAACAGTTTCTGGCAAGTATAAACTTTGAAGTAGTTCATAGCTTCACATACTTCAGCCAGAATTTGTTCACCTTCCCGGTGTACTCTCTGAAGACGTTTTTTCACGAGGCCAAAGATCACCTCGATGGGATTGAAAAAGGGGCAGTACGCCGGAAGGAATATGGGTATGATCCCAATGGATCGAAGATAGCGAATGAGATTAGCGTCGCAATGAATCCTCGCACCGTCCATGATCCATACTGAATGGAATCCTGGATATCTTTGAACCTTAGGATTCCGCAAGGCAAACTCTCGGCAGCATTCGAAAAACTTTAGCCTGTTAAAAGTGCCTTCAGTCCAGAAACTATCCAGGATTCCATCAGCGCCAAGGAAACATAAGAACGATGAACGAGCACGGCGACAAAATTCTCCTCTGAAAATTAACTTTTTTCCTACGACACCATATCCCTTCTGACGTAACGTGCCCCTATTGTCAATACTCACCTCATCGAGGAAAACTAAATTGAAAATATCCCATGGTATGGCGAGGAGCTCATTCACAAACCGCACTATTTCTTCCATACGAATTTGAATAGCACTTCTCTCAATGGTTTTCCACGACAGGCCTGCCTCGTGCAGAATAGTACAGACGGATGAAGTACTTATTGTCATCTGGAAATGTGCCTGGAACATCTCCTTGGCTTCGTCCAAAAATAAAAGAGGATGCTTGCAATAAAGCTCCACCAACCATTGTCGCATTTCCGACTGGAACTTTTTGAAGACCTGAGCTCGTTTTTTCCTTCGGTAAAGTCCCTCGCTTTCAAACTTTTGAATCCAACCATAAATAGTGGACAGGCTTTTTCCGTAAATGATCGCCAAATTCTTTTGGGAAATACCCAAAAAGTAGTGTCCATAAAGGGCGTGGTATACGGTTCCAGGACTGGCCTGTTGTTGGCGAACGGAATGAATGATTTCAGCATTCAACTAAGCAGACAAATTTTACCTTCAATTACGTCTTCAATAATGACTTTTGGAACAGATTGTAGAGCAAAACTAACCGAAAATGCTTCTAATCGCAAACTACTTCGAAATATTTTGCTTTTTTAGAAAGTAAACAAAAACAAACTGAATATCAGCACATCGACTGGCCTGCTGCTCATGACATCGGTTGGTTATTTGACATGTCGTTCGTTGGAAATTTCGTTCGTTGAACTGACGAACGAATTCCAAGATAGTGCTGTGGCGACAATAATAACTTACCGCCGGTATGGGTTGCATAGGTGTAACGATTGTTGTGGCTGTTTCTACCGTTGCTGGGATGCATTTGTTCATACTACTTATTTTCTCTGTTGTTTTTCGATAATTTATTTCGTATGTACATAATTTTATAGCCAAGTCTAGGATGTTTGCATTATTTGGTAATTCGGCTTTACCCTGGTTTTATACAAATGTACTAGAATAGTTGAGAACATTCGTTCCTAGATTTGCATGTGCTTGATAGTTTTTCTATAAGCCTTGAAAATGCTAACCATTAGGTTTAACATTTCATTGTCATCATTATTCTGTACATTTTTTCCCAACATTTGCTGATAAACTTCAATACAACAAGAAACTGCTACTTCAAATAATTTCTCACGGTCAGTGTCGTTCAGATATTTCCTATAACACAAAATATTTACTGAAATGATGGGCCTGATTATCAAATACACTTCGAATACACTTCACGCTGGAAACGGAATGAATCGTATCTGCGATGACAACGATACGGTGTCGACATCTGGATACGAGATTAGTTTCCCACAGAACTCATCATTATAATATCAAATCATCTTCAGATGAAATTTTTATATGAGATTATGATATCACATGAAGAAAACAAAGTTTTCCACTCACATTGAATACCAGTTTGATACGAAGAAGTTAATTTTCATTAATGATTTTTCATTTGAAAAGTGCTCATTTTGCCTGAAAACTCATTACTATCTACGACACTTCACTAACTCGTAAAACGTAGTTCAATGGCGTACCGTTCATTTCGTTTCCACCGTGAAGTGTATTCGAGAATCAGACCCGATATCACAGATTATATATATAGCAATTCCACGCCGAATTCAGCCGGTCGCTGCTTGGATCCTCCATGATGGTTGTACTCAGAATTATTGTTTTCATTATCATATGAACAATTTTAATTTCGACTAACCCTAACTTTTATCGAAGAATCGTAGCTCTAAATGTAGAAGTCTAATTGAAATATAAAATGCGGCAAAGTTGTTGAAAAATCAACAATTCAACTTTGCCGCAAATCAACAACAGTTCATATGAACTGTATACCCAGTTCAGAACGAACTGACGGCTGACTGAACTGTGTATACAGTTCAGTTCAGAACGAACCGTGTACGGTGAACGATGAACTGTGTATGCAGTTCAGAACCAGTTCAGAACGAACTGTGTACGATGATCGCTGGCGGAACTGTATATACAGTTCAGAACGAACTAACCGCTGGCTGATCTATGCATACAGTTCAGAACGAACTGTGTGGGGTGATCGGTGTATTGGCGATCTAACGCAAAACGTAAACGATCGGTGAGACATCTGGATTTTGTTTTTGAACTAAGAAAATGATGCTAATGTAACCTAAAACTCAAAAACAAATCACGTATATTTTACTTCCGGACTTTCCAACGTAGTTCTCACCTGCAGGAATCGTACATTTTTCCACTTGTGTTTGATTGTACTCACGAATTTCCTTCTTTAATTCAACCATTGTCAACATTTTTATAGTTTTCACTACTGAAAGAGGTAAATAAATAACATGTTATATATAAAATTGCGCAGAATTAAATTTCTTACAAACTCATCGCAATCGAATAATCTTTTATGATTATATGTAATTTATGGAAAGAACTACAAACCTTCCATAAGCTCACATGGCAAAATTTAAAACAATCATCATATTCACCGCAGCGCCGCCTAGGTGTAGATTTGTACGTTAGATCGCCAATAAGAGGAAGAAAACGAACGAGTGATAGATGAATGGTGCTGCAAGGTAAATAGTCCTCAAATTAACGAAGGGAAACAAACGATAGCCCCATGAAGCAATAAAAATAAGATATCGGTATTGTCGTTTTCATAATAAAACGCAGCATTTCAGGATACGATGGTTTTTAAATTTAATTGTTTGATTATTGATCAAACAAAATTATAATTTCATATTTTTAAGTTGAGAGTAAATATTTCAGTAAGATGATATGTAAATCGACCTCACCAAGAAAATACAGTCGAAAACGAAATGTTCCAAACAGTCTTGTTAAACAGTAATTGAATATCGGGTCGCTGATATGAAACATTTTTACTATCATATAATATTGTGCTCCATAATTTTGAGATAGGCGTTCGCGTTTTGGTATAGTTTTACTATAGCAAAACTATATTGCCAAACATCGTAAGAAGAGCACGCAAAGCTAGTTTGTGCTGAAAAAAGTAAATCAAGGTTCAAACTAAATCAAAATTTCAAAATCAAAGTTTGATTTGAGATATTTTTCACAAAATTCGGACGAATAATTATTTGCTAATAAATATCATTTTATGAATGAACAGAACAGTCCTACATAACATCCCACACTTTTTCATACTTGCTTTGACATATCCCTCTACTGTGCGAAAGAGTGAGTGAACTGCTCAAAAGAACTAGTTCTTTTAAGTGAACGGTTGGTCAGTGAACGGTTCATTAAAGTTAACCGTTTTGCCCACCTCTAGTTTCGAACCCTCGAATCCATGATCCCCACGCATTTCGAATTTCCGATTGTGGCAAATGCTTGTATTTAAAATGTGGTAAGTTGTATGAGGCGGGACTGAAGACCGATAGGTTTTGTTGGATTATCGAAGTGTTAGTTGCACCTTCGATCAGTTCTGGATCATCCATGTTGACTGTATCTGCCAATAATATATACAAAATATTTCTAATTGAGAGCATTTGCTTTTTCTCACATGAAATCCAAAGATACATATTTAAGTTTATTTATTTATTCATTTATTATATATTTCGGTTCAGAATCTACTCGGCATAATCCAATAGACCCTTTTATTCTGTAACTTGCCATAGATAATATTAGTAATTCATTAGAAATCATAAACACAGTCATACCTGTTATTTATTGCAGCATTTAAGAGCATACACCTTGTCCTTTCAACGATCAACAATCATCATTTCATCATTCTCGCTACATCCAAGAGCAATTATGGATTATTCAAATAAAATTCCAGTGGCCGACACTTTTGTGCCTTTGTTCTTTGAATTTATTTCAAATACATCTTTTAAATTTACAACAACATAATTCATAACTCCATATTGATTTTAATTCCCTTTTTCGCAACATCCAAGAGCGCCATACATACACTCTTGTGTGTATGTATGTACCATTTATTCACATAACAACCTTATTTCTTATTCCTATCGGTATCGATCCATAAGTGTGAAAAAAAATAATAATTTTTTTCCCATCAATCACATTCGAATACCATTTGGTAAAGGGTGTGTCACATCAAATTGCATCACGGAAAAAACGCTGTAGAAATTCGCCCAGTAGACCGATCCTTTTGAAAATTTTAGACAGTAAAATAAAAACTATTAAACAACTTTTGGCATTTTCTTTTTATTCATACTTCGAGCCCAAGCCCGTATGCTCGCACCTTCCTCTTTACCCCGTCCATAAGGTTCTGTACAACGTCAGGTTGTAGTTTTTTTTTGAACAGAAATCCATTTTCTCTTGAAGTCCGCCTCCGATTTGACAACATTAGGGTTCTTCCGGAGGGCCTGCTTCATAAACGCTCAATATTCCTCTATTGGGCGAAGCTCCGGTGCGTTGGGCGGGTTCATTTCCTTTGGCACGAAGGTGACCCCGTTGGCTTCGTACCACTCCAACACGTCCTTTGAATAGTGGCACGAAGCGAGATCCGGCCAGAAGATGGTCGGGCCCTCGTGCTGCTTCAATAGTGGTAGTAAGCGCTTCTGTAGGTACTCCTTAAGGTAAACCTGCCCATTTACCGCGCCGGTCATCACGAAGGGGGCGCTCCGCTTTCCGCAAGAGCAGATCGCTTGCCACACCATGTACTTTTTGGCAAACTTGGATAGTTTCTGCTTGCGAATCTCCTCCGGAACGCTGAATTTGTCCTCTGCGGAGAAGAACAACAGGCCCGGCAGCTGACGAAAGTCCGCTTTCACGTAGGTTTCGTCGTCCATTACCAGTCAATGCGGCTTTGTCAGCATTTCGGTGTACAGCTTCCGGGCTCGCGTCTTCCCCACCATGTTTTGCCTTTCGTCGCGGTTAGGAGCCTTCTGAACCTTGTATGTACGCAGGCCCTCCTGCTGCTTGGTCCGCTGGACGAATGAACTTGACAAATTCAGCTTATTGGCGACATCCCTGACCGAACTTCTCGGATCACGTCTAAACTGCTTAACTACGCGCTTGTGATCTTTTTCACTGACGGAGCATCCATTTTTGCCGTTCTTCACCTTCCGGTCGATGGTTAGGTTCTCGAAGTATCGTTTTAGTACTCTGCTGACCGTGGATTGGACGATTCCCAGCATCTTACCGATGTCCCGATGTGACAACTCCGGATTCTCGAAATGAGTGCGCAGGATTAATTCACGACGCTCTTTTTCGTTCGACATTTTTCCAAATTTACGAAAAATTGACAGTGAAGCATGGCCAACGTGATCTATACACTCTTATCTGATTATAAGCGAAAGCTGAAGATATAATTCCTAAAAATTAAATTTCTACAGCGTTTTTTCCGTGATGCAATTTGATGTGACACACCCTTTATCTTCATTCCAATTGATTTTTTTTTCCACTCAACTGATTTCACCTTTTGTACTACATATGTGCTTAATTTACTGTTGCAGTCCATTGAACTCACTTTCATGTACCCGTGACCATGACCGTGGTTCCAAAGTTCACGCATGAAACTTTCTCACACAAACACAAAGCAGTCTAGCGATCCTGCTTCCACGCTGGCAATATTTTCTTCGGCAATCACACGCCTACATACTAAGCTAGGTCGCTATATACTAGAGATGGGCAAACAGTTCACGAACGGTACGAAAGAACTAGTTCGCATAAAAGAGCGATCGTTCTTTGAAAAAGAACGATAGTCCTCCCCACGAACTGATTGCGAGCGAACGGTTTGTAAACGAACTGATTCCGTAAGAACGGTTTGCGAGTGAACTGTTTGAGAGTGAACTGTTGAAGAGTGAACTGTTTGCGAGTGAACTGTATGGGAAAGAACTGATTGAGAGTGAACTGTTTTGGAACGAACTGTTTGAGAAAGAAGTGTTTGCGGGCAATTTGTTTGCGAACGAACGAGTGCAGCTGAACTGATTTGCGCTGGGCGGAATGGATAAATATAACGAAAACGCTTGTAAGGAAAATAAAACGATTTGTCATTACCCCTCCTGTACTCGCGTGCAAAATCATAACACGTATACTCGCACACGGTGTCACAGACCGAAAATTAAACTTCTCTGTAATGTTGCCATTGTGTATTTTTCAGGCTTTATTGGCATTTATTTGAAGAAGAGGGTATGATTGAATGAAAAAACTCCAAAAACTATGTTTTCTTCGTCTTTATTATGTTTTAATAGTCATCTAATTCAGCCTCCTCAAAACAGAATAATTTTTGATACTCCAACACAAATATCGAAATTCGAATTTTTCACTGTTATTAATTAAAAGTAAGCAACTGAATATAATTCATGGAAGTATAAAGAGCTATAAAATAACATAAAAACGTATTAATCGATTGTGGTTTCATTAGAGTAAGAACCAGAACGTAGCATAACTACATGCTCGGAACAAACATATTTTTTACATTTCATGCAGTTGTTGCGTGTTTTTCGGTTTTTTTTGACGTAGGACTACGTCTAACCGGAAGATATAGGGGGTGAAATGGAAATCTAGGCACTGAACAAGTAGGAAAAAATGCAAGATTTGGAACGCTTATAACTCGAGCATTTCTCAATAGATCGCAAAGGTTTTTGCATCAATTGATAGGAAATATATCTACGCATCTGTCATAACGAATAACATTTCATTTTTCTTGAGATAAATAATTGAATAATTGTGAAGTATCAAGCATTGTCAAAATGCACTATGTGCCCATTTTTGATTGGTCCATTTTGTGCTCCTCAAATCGTACCGACCAAAACGGGCAACCAGAGCAGCAGCGAAATAGAATGAAGCACGATTGGAAAGGAAAAAGAAAAAAATGAACGAAACGTTGGTCGCAGTCTCACACATGCGTAATTCTCGAGCCAGCCAGTCAGCTTAAAAATCCCCGCTCCGCTGCCGTAACGATCATTCTCATTCAAACCGTACACCACATCGGTTCGCATCACAACACATCAACAAACCAACCCAAGCAGCCATGTCTGGACATGGTAAAGGAGGAAAAGTGAAGGGAAAGGCAAAATCCCGCTCGAACCGTGTTGATTTGGAGTTCCCCGCAAGGGTAGCTAGGCCGAGCGCGTTAGTACCAGTGCACCAGTCCATCTAGCCTGCGTTATATAGTTTCGGCCGCCGAAGTGATCGAGTTAGCTGGCAAAGCTGCTCGCGACGATAAGAAAATCCGCATTCGGAACAGAACACATTCGGTTCGGTGGACATTAAGACAACAGGCAGTTGCAGCGAGTGGCGAGTGGCAAACGCAATCGCAAAACGGCATCAGGTAGCAGAAGAAAAAAGTTTGTTCTTTATACAAACTGCTTTGGTGGCAAATCCAGAACAAGGCGGCAACGAGGGCGTTCGAAAATGGTTTTTTTCAAAACCACGAGTACTAAGTTTTCTAAATTTGAACCATTCCATAAAACAAGGCGCTTTTCAGGGCCATTAAACCTTCCAAAAAAGAGTTTAGGAAATACAGTTCAATGCTTTCTAAAACATTATCCAAAATAATAATAAAACACAAATTGATTTTTTCATAATTTGTTTGCCAGGATCTGATGAGTATGTGAATTTGGCAGTTGTTCTGAGCTTATTGATAGTTGGGGACTTTCCTGATTATTCAATTTTCACCAATTCTTAAATTGTTTCCAGATTGAGAGTACAGTAATTTACAATTAGTTCGAAATTTAGCTAATTGGACGGACATGTAATGCGACTTATTTAGTTGGACATTTTTGTAAACATAGAGATCCAAATTATGACCCCACATTGAAAGTCGACACTGTACCACTGTCATCGCAAATGTTCAATTACAGATTAAAATCGCCTCCAATGCGATACTGAGTGGCGCTTCGGCACGTCGCATTGAATGTAATTTACTGTACAACATGTCACTAAGCTGGATGGGAAGAAATTTTCCAACTGTGAAAGCTGTGGCGAGTGGCAAACGCAATAGCCAAACAGGAAGGTTTAACCGAACAAGATGGGAATATCGAGTGATAACAAAAACACAACACCAAAGGTTCTTCTCAGAACCATCAACATATTCATAAAGAGTAAACAGTAAACTAATCCATTTTTCAGGTAGATAGGTAGGTATTCACGTAGGAGAAGAAAATAAAACAATATATTTAAAATATATATTTAACAAAAGCTGTCCCCTTTGTATAGTCCTACGTCACTCCGGTTATGTCCCCGACATTACCCACCCGTCTTTTATCAAAGAGAAGAATGTATAACGTATTCTAGATAATTACCAGATGATAAAGGTTCTGGAATATAAAATTTGCATATTTATAATATTCTTTGTCTCTGTATTCTTGGTAAACTAAGATATAATGCCTTTTTTAGATGAGGCATAAAAAGATTATATAGAAGGATTTCTAGGAACTTCCTTTTCTTTTTCTTGTTTTCTTGTAGATAATGTCCATTATAAAAAAAATATCCTCGAAACTGTAACTGATAAAAATTACAATAAGACCGATTAGTTTATAATGTACTGTTTACAATTCTTCCACAAGTTAAATTCTTTCACAAGTGTGTATATTTATGACCATTATATTTTGCGAATAACTCTACGAAAGTCAAACATTCATATTTTGCTTTTGAACGTATGAATCTAACGACGAATATATCGACGAATAGTTAATATATGGATCCGTTCAATCCAATTACAAAAGGGACTGAAATGAAATAGAATAGTCCGGTAATGATCTTATGCAATATATTCAATAAATATTCCACGCCGCTAACATAATTTTATACATTTCATTCAACAATATTCTAGAATATGAAAAATGGCACTTGTCCAAACAAGTTACTCCTATACTCGCGTCGGTGTGTCAGACCGAAAGTGTTAAAAAAGTGGCACACGTCCCTTTTGTACCAACACATGCGATACGCTAAACGATGACGAATGACGAATAACGAAGCTAGAGAGAATCGCAAAGTCGTAGTGTTGATATTTTCTGAGAAATGAACGAATTATTGATTTCTCGGTCTGACAGACCAATGCGCGAGTATAGGAGTGTTAATGAGCAAAATGCATGTAACGCAGGGTTTATTTTGTTAAAGTATTCTCAATTTTGGGTTAAAAATTAAATTACATTTTCGTAGTTTTAAAAGCAAAACTTCATATACATATCATATACTTTCTGATTATCAGAAAAAATCTAGGGGATTAGGTAAATATAAAATTTTATAGTGAGGGCGTGTTGAGAAAAAAGTTTTTTCGTTGCTTTCAATTCATTGTTTGGCCTATTGCGTGTACGTGTTATCGTGATTATTTGTATGACTGATTGTTAGTGAAAATTGCTGCTGATTTTTTTCCCTGAATGAACATTATGAAATATGATCTTACATGGAACCTGTGTGTTGTCCAAAAAGAGAATATGAAAAATTGCACATATTTTTGGCACATCAAATTATTACATAAACTTTTGTCGACCGATATACATATTTTCACATGCAGTTTGCGACTTTCAATGAAGCAGCTTATCTTTCCCCACTAAATTTCAAAAATATAAATCCCATACGTACACTATCCATTCCAACGATATCAATTAATAGCTGTCTATTGATGTTGGGTTCCAGCCAACATTCTATGTTGTTCTTAATATCGCTGAACGAAAGAGCGAAAGAACGGTTCAAGAGAACTGATTCACTTTAATGAACGGTTAGTGAGTGAACTGTTCAACAAAGTGAACTGTTTTGCCCATCTCTACTATATACTATGAGTGAAGGAAGCAGTTTGTTATAAATATTTACGACGATCGTGCAGTGTTCTGAGCAGGGTGTTAATGCTCTTGCTCTCACATGTATCTGGTTGAGTAAGAGAGAGGAGATTATTTCTCCCCCCATGTTCTCTTACACGTACTGTTATTCATGCTCGGCCTACCTCGTCGGAGCTTTCACAAATACAATTTCACCACCTCAGCATTTCAATAAATAGAAGAATTATGGATTATGATATGAATATATGTATCGGTTTGAGCACACAACATCAATACGAGCAGAATTTGTGTAGAAAATATTAGTATGTAAAAGCAAAATACATTTGTGCACAAACTATAAACACTCCAGCTCCGCACACGAGAGCGAGATTATTATTGAAATTGTAGATAACGTAGCGTTTCCTTCATCAGACCGTAATTGATCCACTACCAGGCACGGCATCCCTATATCACATTGTCAAAATATTGAGAAAAGAATGACATACCTTTAATCCATAGAACCCAACTTGGACTTTACAGCTTGCTAATCCATCATGCCTCACATCACAAACACACTCTCACTATTTTTTTTTCCAAACACTCTATAATTTCCGCTCTCGATATTTTGGATTAAATACACACGCGCACACACTCAATCGTTCTCTTTCAACTCTGGCACACTCCCATAAATTTCACCAAACTTCCCAATATGGCGCCTCCAACGGCATCTCTGCACCTCCACGGTATAACACGTGTTCTATTTGGTAGCCAAAAATCAATCTTTTGGCACTTTTCTGCATATATTGCATATCTAAAATTGCACTAGCACAGCTCTTCGATATAAAAGTAAACAGCACGTTCCCTTAATTATTTCTATTAAGCTTTTTTTTTTTATTGAACTATTTGCTTCTGCCGGGGTAGATTCTGAGAACACTTTTTTCCATTTTTTTTACCTGAATATTTCACATCACTGCAGTTTTACCTTTTTTTCTAATTAAACCAAAAATTCCACTGCTTATATTTCTTTTATTATTCTTTTTATATTTGATATGTGATCGAAATTACTGAGGGTTCACATCTCTCATCGCCATCTTGTAGTAATCAATAACTTGCACACGCGATTGCTAGAAGCCGAAAGATCGGACCGATCACAATGACCGACTGAGTGAGTCTGACTTTGCTATGACGAGAGAGCATAGCGAGAGCCGACGCATATGATGGACATTCATGTATGTGTGAATCATTCTAGCACAAGTACTACCCCACAAAGTGTGATGAGCGTTGACATCACAGCCGATGTTGAAGTATTTGTTGATTTCTCTGCAATCATTTACAAACGCGTTATTTACGCTATTAATATAAAGAAGCGCGTAATTTTTATAACTATTTCCCTAAAATAATTATTCAAACAAAGCTCAATCTTGTCGATCCATATAAATCCTGTGCAGCGATCATTTTTGCCTGCCCAACAGATTACTAACACATAACACATTTGCAAAATACAATTTTATTATTCAGCAGTCAGTTTGGAATTAAACCAGTTTCAAAAATGAATTCTCTGAGTTGCTGCATGCACACAAGGGACCATACGACACACATACATTTACATGCTCACTCACCTTTGAATCCGATGCGTGATGCTCTATGAGTGACTCCGTAAGCGCTCTTTTTTTCTGTCAAACCTTTTCTTCCAGCCTCTCTGGCTTTTCCTCTCTGCAATCGCAAGGAAATGTACGATCTACCCAAGCTGAAGCTCAATTTCTTATTCTACGTTCAAACAATTTCTCTAAAATTATAATCTCCGTACGTTGTACCATTAAACATTCATTCATTCCATTCCTTTTTCATTTAATTCTGACTCATTTATTGTGATGACTTTTTTTTACCATCTATGGATACATTATTCGGGCTAATAGTTGAAAATGCATTCAAGTACATTTTTGGAATCTCAGACACTGATATCGAGCTCCCGAAACCACCTGATAAATTTGATTTACTTGGTGAAAATGCTGAGGTTAATCCATGGCATGTACTACTCGATGCAGATATTTCCGCTTGAATCACATTTAATACGTTAACAGGTGTAATTGTTAATCCAGGCAAAGAAGATGAAACAATTGTTGAAGGACCTGTAGGCACATATTTCGAATAGGACGTTGGAGCCGCAATCTCCGGCGTTAAAATAGTTGGCGTTGATGGTTGATGTTTGTTCACATTTACCTTGCGTGATTTAGTTAATCCTGGAATATAAGACTGAGAAATTTTGATATTAGTCAACAAAGCGTATATATTTTGAAAACCAAATTTTAGGAGATCCGCCCAAAAATAAATTCGGTTTATATTCCCCTTATTCCGCGCGGCTAATGAGGTGAGATGACAAAGTTTCTCGGTTTATTCTGTAAGTCACCTTACTCCTAGCTCTAATTTGATACCAGACTTGATAAAATATGAACAATTCGAATCTAGCCTCTCATAAACTATAGTCACCCCATTCGCTTTCGGGAACACCGTGACTTGAGACATCTCACGTCATTCGCCACGTAGAATAGGGGGAATTATCTTGTAGAGTCGAAAGAGAGATGTGACCATGCTAACAATTTGGTCGGTTGGACTCAGAGAAGACCATCATTTTCGAATATATTATCAAAAAGTTATAGTTTGACCTCTGCTTTTCTCTTTTGGCCGAGTAGTTAGCGGCACACATATCATTACTTCAATTACAATTACAACGGTAACCTTCTACGGTGCACCCGTGGCCTAGTGATTAGAGTCACACCTGACATGCCGGGGGTTCGGGTTCGATTCCCGTTCTGGTCGGGGGAATTTTTCGTCAATGGAATTTCCTCTCATTGCACTGTGGTCACGCGTATTCTAGAGCTTGCCCTCAGAAAGCATTCAAGGCGTGCTATTTGGCATAAAAACCTCTACAAAGTACTAATAAAAAATGACGCAAGTCATTTACTACGTTGAGACGGCGAAGTTCTTATAGGTACGTTGGTGCTATTTAAGATGAAGAAGAACCATCTACGAGTCTGGGAGATCAACACAGCTTGAAACGGAATGCCAACGGACATATTAGGATCGAGACTAGTGAGATTCTAATTACGACATACTTAAGGCGTCGTGCAAAAAATAACGTAACGCTAAAAATCCGGATTTTGGACACACTCCCCCCCCCCCCTACGTAACGCAATTTCCTATCTCTAATACACAGAAAGTAACGCAACCTCGACCCCCCTCCCCCCTCATGTTACGTAATTTGTGCACGACGCCTAACAAGGCCATACGATTTGGAATGATTTGGAAAAGACACTACAGGAATGTGAGCCGTATTATTCCGTTATGCCAGTAGAGCAGTGTGACTCCTGAAACGGCTAGCGGATTAATGATGCGACTGCCCCCGTCCCGGTAAAACTCTGGCAGGCTTCCAGGTACGTTCAAAACTCGTTAATCATGAAGGCTCTGATGTAGCATTCCCAATTAACGTTGATCAGGTTGATCTGCTGAAACAATCATCAGCAATAAAAACATGTAGTAATACCTCCCCCAAGGAGCTTGCAGCAGCTGTACGGGAACAGCAGTTTTGTAGCAAGTTGGAACTTGGAACAGCAGTCTTGGAAAGCAAGAGCAGAAAAGGTGGAGACTGCATTGTAAGAGGCTGTACGCAGTAAGCCAAAAGAAGTGATTTCAACACCAACAGGAGGCTCAACTCCGTTAACAGTAAAGAGGAGAAAACAAACTACAGAGAAACAGAAAGAGGGCTGTGAAAGTATTAGAGATGAAAATAAGCAACACCATGATGAACCAATGAGTGGCAAAAGGGTCGCAAGAATTAAGGTAAGGAAGCGAAAGACAGGCCAAAATTCCTGAAGAAGAGGCTGAAATCAGATGCTCTGATCATGTCCACATCCGGGCATTACGACCTATACCGATATTTTAAGGATTAAAAATGATTCGTCCCTGGAACATCTCGGAGAGAATGTAGTGAAAATAAGGCGCACTCAGAGCGGCGAAGTGTTGTTTGAACTAAAAAAAACGACGATAAAGAGTTTAACGAGATATTGTTTGGGGAAGCAACGCAAAACTATGTCCCAAGAGACAGTGATCGAATGCAGGAATATGGATGATCACGATAGAGGAGGAATTGAGAAAAGAAAAGGTTTAACATTTCATATGGATGATCACGATAGAGGAGGAATTGAGAAAAGCCTTAAACGAATAGTTTCAGCAGAGAGATGTCGCGTCGAACATTCAACTAGAGAAAGCGTTCGGAGACACGAATACTGCATTAATAAGACTGTAGAAAATATAGCTGCTCGAGACAGGGAATATAAAAATAGGATGGGCGGTGTGCCCCCTGAGAGTTACCCGACAATTAGTAAGGTGCTTTAAGTATATGGATTTTGGCCACCGAGCTAAGGTTTGCATGAGATTGGATATATCAGGCCGCTATATAAGATGTGGTAATAAGGGATATATGGCAAAAGATTGCATCAAGCTGCCGAGATGCATGCTCTGCCTAACAGAGTCAGAAAGTGATCAAACTTCAGGATGCCCGAGATGCCCGGTCTTTAGAAGGGCGCTAGCTGCAATGACTAAATGGAGGTAACGCAGATAAACCTTAACCACTCGTAGTTGCAGCACAACAATTTCTAGGGCCGGCTACAACAGAAACAAAGCGATCATAGCAGAGCCGTACCAAGTCCCGTTGAACGATGGAGATTGGCTGGTCGATAAAGCCAGGATAGCCGCATTGGTGACAATGGTATCCCATACAAGGAATGATGTCCAATGCATACGAAGGTTTCGTGGTTGCCAAAATCAACGGAATCTTCGTGTTCAGTTGGTATGCATCCCCGAGAGCAATTCGACCGAATGCTAAACAATTTGACAGAACAGCTCATCGGACGGAAGCCTGTTGTCATCGGTGGGGACTTCAACGCCTGTACACTGGAGTGGGGGAGTAGACTAACCAACGTTCAGGTTCAGTTCACTTGAAGCTTTGGCAAAGTTGAGTTCCAGCAGTATCACCATGAATTAGGGAGTCTGCGATAGTTATACATACAGTGACCACCAAGCGATTCACTACACCATTTATGTTCGGATCCCACCAATAAGGCGAGGGACGAGGATAGACGACCGGAAGTGTTGTTTTATAAAAATCTTCTCGTGGAAGCACTACAAATGGAACGACCAATAACTTTATTGCAAGCTCATTGACAGATATTATTGTCAGAGCATGTGACATCAGCATATCACGAAAAGTAACAACGAAGAACGAACGGAGTCCAGTCTTTTGGTGGAACGAAGAAATTAATTCACTTCGGAAAAGTTGTATCCGAGCCTCCGAGTGCAATCAAACAGAAGAAACAGCAGACCATGTGGTCTTCGACTATCCTCGATTTGCTCGGCAGAAAAGAGAAATGAACCTACGGGGTGCGGAAAACATTGTAGAGAAAATGGGCGAGAACTGTTGAAATGCAGTGAATAGAGATATAATCGAAATAATGACGGAACTCCAACGAAGGTGGAAAGTAAATCAAAGAGAAAACATAAGACACATTGAGTAAGGAGTGCATAAACCCAACCTCCTCTCCGAAGTAATAATAAACAGTGGTTCCTCAGACCAGACAAGAAGCATAAGGGGGTGGTTTAATGAATAAAAATTTCACACTACGCTGTCAACAAAATGTCTGTCACCTTCTTCCCAAAAAACAGAGATATACAATTGAGATGTTGGCACTTTCAGAGCAATGTCAATACCCTGAGTATAATGGACCCTATTATGTAAGTCGAATCGAGCGATCCATACGATCCCTATCGCCATCACACCGACCTAAATATTGTAAGTCGAGATTATCTTATCGAATCGAGTTCATGCTCGAACTTCATGTGTTGCGAATTGCATATTTTAAAGCGTTTCTCTGAATTGTTTCCCAAAGCAAAATATCTGGGGTATAAACCAAACAGCTGGCAAAAATTATAGCCGACAGCTTTTACTCAGAATATTTATAATAGCAAAATAAAGCTAAAACGTTAAATTCTGCTCGACTCAGATTACAAAATGCAATCATCATTACTCCGAAAATTTCGCTGATATCGCTTTCGAAATTTACTCTGAATAATAGTAATAACTTACCGCCGATATGGGTTGCATAGGTGTAACGATTGTTGTGGCTGTTTCTACCGTTGCTGGGATGCATTTGTTCATACTACTTATTTTCTCTGTTGTTTTTCGATAATTTATTTCGTATGTACATAATTTTATAGCCAAGTCTAGGATGTTTGCGTTATTTGGTAATTCGGCTTTACCCTGGATGTACGTTTTATACAAATGTACTAGAATAGTTGAGAACATTCGTTCCTTGATTTGCATGTGCTTGATAGTTTTTCTATAAGCCTTGAAAATGCTAACCATTAGGTTTAACATTTCATTGTCATCATTATTCTGTACATTTTTTTCCAACATTTGCTGATAAACTTCAATACAACAAGAAACTGCTACTTCAAATAATTTCTCACGGTCAGCGTCGTTCAGATATTTCCTAAAACACATAATATTTAATGAAATGATGGGCCTGATTATCAAATACACTTAGAATACACTTCACGCTGGAAACGGAATGAATCGTATCTGCGATGACAACGATACGGTGTCGACATCTGGATACGAGATTAGTTTCCCACTAAACTCATCATTATAATATCAAATCATCTTCAGATGAAATTTTTATATGAGATTATGATATCACATGAAGAAAACAAAGTTTTCCACTCACATTGAATACCAGTTTGATACGAAGAAGTTAATTTTCATTAATGATTTTTCATTTGAAAAGTGCTCATTTTGCCTGAAAACTCATTACTATCTTCGACACTTCACTAACTCGTAAAACGTAGTTCAATGGCGTACCGTTCATTTCGTTTCCACCGTGAAGTGTATTCGAGAATCAGGCCCGATATCACAGATTATATATATAGCAATTCCACGCCGAATTCAGCCGGTCGCTGCTTGGATCCTCCATGATGGTTGTACTCAGAATTATGGTTTTCATTATCATATGAACAATTTTAATTTCGACTAACCCTAACTTTTATCGAAGAATCGTAGCTCTAAATGTAGAAGTCTAATTGAAATATAAAATGCGGCAAAGTTGTTGGAAAATCAATGAATTTGTAGGAAAAATAAAATTTTAGACGTAAACCAATTTTTTTATACTTTTGTATAAATTGTATAATTTCTATACGATGTCGGAACCTCAGTTGTAATGTTCAACAAACACATGCATTTTCTTTTATCTCAAGAACGCGTTTTTTTTTATTTTTTCATTAGGTTGTCCATTTCCATTTACCAAAAGTGGTTTTTTTTTCAAAAAAACATAACTTTTGATCTACTTAATCGATATAGATGATAGATGATGAATTAAAGCCAATTAGCTATTTTTTCGAAAAATACTACTATTGCAAAAAAAATGTTTGTATTTGTTGTTTACTCTTTATATGGCTTTGGAGTAGAGGGAGCTATATTAATTTATATTTCTTCTTGGAAGTTGCGTTTTTTTTACATAACATATTCAAAAATCAGAGAGGTTTTTTTTCTCGTTATGATTATGATTATGATTTTTCGAAGTATATCGGTGAACCGGAAAATCATTTTTAATTTCTTTTCAAGTGGCTCGGAACACAATGGTACCCAACTAACAAGTGTAACGTTTTTATGATAGTTTTGCTTAAGCACTATGCTTGAAAACCCTGAACTATTTGTCATAAAAACCTCTATTCAGCCCTTAGTCACGCAAGTTATGAGAAATTACTGAGCTGTAGCTCATATTGTTCGTTGAATGCAATTCGAAGTCAATTAGAAAACGTTCATTCAACTACCGTTCTGAATCACACGGACACTCTTTAAAATGCTTGATGCCCTGATGATATACTATAAAATTAATATCACAATTGATTCTTTAGAGTAACCCTTTAGTTATATCATCAGGGCACTAAGCATTTCAAGTTATTATTACAACGTGCCCTAAATATGAAGCTATCCGAGATATGATTCAGAACGGTATAAGGTGTTGTGGAAACGAATATTCGATCGTATTTTGATTTGTATAGCTCTACTTAGACTGCACTATCAAAGAAGATGAACTTTGTCTGACTGCATTATTTTCATTTACCAAATTTCCATAAAAAGAATTAACTTTTTAGCACTTTGACAGACCCTTGCTAGATTATTTTACAGCTAATAGGTTAATAGGTAGAACGATTATCCTTTATCGAATTATATGCTCCGTTAGACCAAATGTAATGCCATCAGGCTTCTTGAGTTTCAAATGCTTGCAGCAAATGCTCATTTAAGAAGCCCGTAAGGTGTTATAGAGAAGCTGCTTTGCAGTTGAAAAAACATTTTCAAAACTTTTCTCTGGCATATTATTCAGGCAAATATCAATGGTTGAAAACAGATTCAATCCGGTCTAAATAATCTTTCATACAACGTATAGCTTAGCATATCATTTTTTCTTTTTTTTTACAGCTAATGCTCGTGCTGGTTAGGCAGAGAATCAATTGTCTTTTCAAGAGTCATGGGCAAATGTTTCACTGACGTATTATCCATTTTTTTGGTTGAACAAAAAATTCAATCTAGCCAGAATAATCTTTTTTAGGGGAAGGGTGGTAAAGACGGACACGCTAAGTAAAAGTAGTTTTTCTCTTCTTTTATAATAGAATTTTAAAATAAAATTTGTCATTGAGGCAGAAATTTCGCGAAATTAATGTAACCGGCATTTTTGAAAAAAAAAATAGATTGAGTCGGGAAAGACGGACACTTGGCAGGAAAGATGGACACTAACTGGAAATTCTGGTACTCGATAAGTTTTGGAGGTCTTCAAATATATCTTAAAAATGATTAGGCTGAAAAAGGCTAGGCTGAAATCACCTAGAAGCTTGTATTTTTTCTCATTTTTCCATGTCTAAAGCGGCTTCCAGCATTCGGAATGACAAATTCGAATTAAAAAATTCGTTTTTAAATCCGCTCTACTGATTTGTCCATGATATGTGGTTGCACTTGCAAACGTAGTTAGTGGGCATCTGTTAATAAAAGAAGGAAATAATCAAATTGTTTTCAAAACAAAATGTTAGCCTTTTGTCGGTGGAGTATCCGTCTTACCCGACTTGATTAGTATTTTATTTTCGTCATTATTTCGGGAGTAAAAATGAGAAAACTTCACAGCTTCTTCGACAAACTGGAAGAGGAGTGATGGTAAAATATTCACGTAACGAAAACTACCTCGAAAAATTACACGATTGCAATGAGAACCTTTTTTTCTGCAGACGAAACTCTACATCGAGCTACTCTTTGTAGATTTCTTTATGTTTTTATTTGCAATTTCAACATAAACCCAGCTAGGTGTACTATGTACACAGATAGTGTCAAAGATATTGATACACTGTATTGCAAGTTTATACGTCATTAAAATTTAAAATAAAAAAATAATTTATCAATTATACAGGGGTGTCCGTCTTTCCTACCCTGTCCGTCTTTCCCGACTTTCCCCTACAACGTACAGTTCAGTAAATCGTTTTATGAAACACTCAATGCTATTGTTCGGTCATTATTCAGCTGACTAGTTTAATAACAGCTAATGGTTTTTTGTTTGGTTATTCAAATGGATGCTGAATTGGAATAGGCAAAAATCCTATATTTTAACTGAACAGTCAAATGGCCGAATATATCGGCATAACTGAGAGACATGAATACCAACATAACGTCTAACAAAAAAAACCAAAAATGCAATATACAGTCATTCCATGCCAATGCGATAAAGTGGTTCTCAGATTTCCAAGAAAATTGCTTTTCTTCCTTATCGCCAAATATTAGACTAGTATTTTTTTATTTTATCATTCCATTTTAGGGTTGTCCGAAGAATCAATTTTTTATCATTTTTTCCACAGTTGTCTTTGTTCAAAAATTCATAACTTTTGAGCTATTAGACCGATTCAGAGAGCGGTTAATGAACTAGATGTAGAGTGAGGATTTCTATCAGTGTACAAGTAATAAACGCACCCCTAAAGATAATAGAAAATGCAACTAGTGAAAGGCACAGTCAGTCTAAGCCAATCCCTTGTACAACCAAGAAGCAAATAAATGTTTTCCAGAATATAAGAGTAAACGGATCACTCTTGTTAATTCCGGGCTGGATTCTCGAATACATTACACTAGACTTCTTTGAAAAAAATATTACAGTTGCAAAAAAACTGGATATTGTTTTCGTAATTATTGATTGTGTCTGTTTTTTTGTATACTTTACTCGGTTTAAGATAGAGGGCGCTATATATTTTATATTTTTTCTTGAAAGCTGGAGTTTTTTACATGACATATCCAAAAATCAGAGACGGTTTTTTTCGCTTTTGAGTTATGAATTTTCAAAGTTTACCGATGGTTTGTTTTCCCCTTTTTCCACTTTATCCAAGAATGCTTTTTTCAAATTCTTATCTTTTGAACTACTGAGCCGATTGAGATGATTGACATATCAAATTGAAGCTTCATTTTTAGTCCATTACAGGGCGGACTCGATTATATTGCGGATTTATTTTCACTGTATATGGTCGGGGTTCTGCCAAAACGAATCAAGCGCCTTTTTTTTCAATTGAGTTACTTACACCATTGGATGCAGAAAATTAAAATTTATGAACTGTAAAATGACCATGCCATTCGGACAATTGACAACAGCTCCAAAAGAAAAATCCTGTGTAGCAAACTGTAAAAAAAAGAAATTGCTTTCACCCAAAGCATAAACCCACAATATGGCATCGGACGATAGTGATCGTTTTCTCCAAGAAGGCAGATCCGAATCTTTAACAGATTTTTTTTGTTTCGGACAGCTCCTGGGATCAGATGTCGTCGAGATCTTGTGAGTAAGACAGCCTAAGGGCTGAAGTGTAGAAGCGAACCAAGTATAATGCATTCCTCAATCAATTTGTTTTCATCTATTAAGATATCATTTTGTAAAAAATAACCAAAAGTGAGTCAATATATATACCATTCATGAAATTAGTCAAGAGCCGTTGCAAAATACTGATATGTTGTGTCATGATATTATGTTATTTGTTAACATGTGCTTGGTTCACTCTGGCTGCAAAGAGAACGATGTTTTGCGTGTCAAGCAGAAACATAGTTTTGTTTTTGACGTAGGACTACGTCTTTCATTTCTATACCGGGGTGTAAAACCAAAGTTTCGAGAACGAAAGCGTTACGCTGGAGACCGAGATTTTGAGCGTTAATAGCTCTTAAACAACTGAACGAAATGGTATGATAAACACTTCATTTGAAAGATAAAATGTCTACGCGTCATATAATTGTTACTTTTTCATCCAAAAACTTGTTTCAATAGTCTTAAAATTGCTTTCAAAACAGGCTATTGAAATCAAAAATCGGTATATAAGCGAGCGCCGCTCGTAAACCCACTCAGTTATGATTGAACAGCGATTGGAGCATGTTGTCGCTGTTGTTGTGAAGCTAATTTCGTTTATCATGAAAGCGCTGATGAACGGTGTCACCAAGAGCCTGTTTGTGCACCTAAGGCCAAAAGGGAATCCATCAGGAGGAGAGTGATGCCACGGTTCCGCTTGAAACATCGGAGCAGCCGCCACACACACACACACATACACACGCGGAATTCTCGTTGCTATCATCGTTGCTGAAAAATAATCTGCCAGTTCCCCTGGGAATTGAAAAATACATTCATGCGAAATAGTTTATTTTAATGTTTTCTATCCATATAACACTGCAACCAAATACATTTGGTTTTGTTATTTTTCAATCAATCGCAATTAACAGGAAAGCTTCTGAATATTTTTTTCCCCATCAGTGGAAATTTTCGTATCCAATATTGGATGCATAACATGAAAAACGGAAAATGTTTCACATCGCGAAAATCAAGTCATTTTCGAGCGATTATTTGTTTTCTACTCATATAATGCTTCGACCAAATACATTTCGTTTTGGATTTTTTCAATCAAGTGCGATCAACGTAAGACCACGTCTTTCGGCAATTTATTAGAGGTGCAATGAATCTTTAGGAATTCCCGCTCTACGCGCACTGGCAAACAATGTTTACTCAACAATTTCTCAAACTAGAAATGGGTGTTGTGAGAAAGGATTAGCGAACGCGAAAACGACAAACGGGAGAAAGATACGTTTGGAGGTTGAAGGAAATTGGCAGAAAACTTCTTCATTCTATCATTCAAATAATGTGATTCATACCACATCGTTTTGCCAGAAAGAGATTATTAATGCTCAAAGGAGGAATCGAGTCCTCCGAGGAAATTACCCAGCGCAAATTAGAGTCGACTATCGATTGCGGCATTCGTACACAAATAATTTTATAATGCAGTTTCACCAAAGTGATTTCTTCGGATATATTCACTACATCATGTCATGTATTTCATATTCTTCATAAGGAAATCCATATCCATGGCACCTATCGGTAACGAATTATAATCGAAACCACGATTTTCGCTAAATGCTCCTTTCAGTTCGGCCTGTAAAAAACTTTTCTGCACTCTAATCCATCAAATTTGGAGCCCTGAAAAGGGCCGTTGATTATATGCTAAGCTAATATAGCACGCTCTCCTCGGATACGATGGGCCAGCTGGATGTCCTTGGGCATGTTGTGACGCGTTTTGCATGGATAGCACACAAATTGGTATCTTCGAATAAGCCTCCTGCAGCGCCATAACCGCGGAACTTTGGAAGCGCAAGTCGGTTTTGAAGTCCTGAGCAATTCCACGAACCAAATGCTGCAAAGGTAGCTTGCGGATCAGCAATTCGGTCGATATCTGATAGCGACGAATTTCATGCGAAGTTCCCGGTCGATAGCGATGTGGCTTCTCCACCTATCCTGCTACTGGTGCGCTTATCCGAGCTGACTTCGTGTGCCTTACCACCGAATGACTAACGAGCTGTCTGCGAAAGACTAACGAGCTCGAGTCCTCACGGTGCGAGAGTAGAGTAAGAAATGAACGAAAGCAAAGGAAGCGTCATTTTATAAACCATAAAAGTATAGAATCTTAATCCCACCCTTATTATATTCGTGAGTATACAGTAAGCTTATACAATAAAGAGGGTGGGGTTTACATTCGATTCTTTTACACTTCCCTTGCTTTCGTTCATTTCTTACTCTACTCTCGCACCGTGAGGACTCGTTTCATCGGGACTAAGCAGACAGCTCGTTAATCTTTCGGTGGTAAGGCACCACGAAAGCAGCTCGGATAAGCGCATCAGCCGCAGGAAGCGTGAAGAAGCCACATCGATATCGACCGGGAACTTCGCATGGAATTCGTCGCTATCAGAAGTCGACCGAATTGCTGATCCGCAAGCTACCTTTGCAGCATTTGGTTCGTGGAATTGCTCAGGACTTCAAAACCGACTTGCGCTTCCAAAGTTCCGCGGTTATGACGCTGCAGGAGGCTTATTAGAAGATACCAATTTGTGTGCTATACATGCAAAACGCGTCACATCATGCCCAAAGACATCCAGCTGGCCCATCGTATCCTAGGAGAGCGTGCTATATTAGCTTAGCATATAATCAACAGCCCTTTTCAGGGCTCCAAATTTGATGGATTAGAGTTCAGAAAAGTTTTTTACAGGCCGAACTGAAAGGAGCATTTAGCGTGGTGTCGATGATAATTCGATACCGATAGGTGCCATGGATATGCATTTCATAATGAAAAATATGAAATATATGACATGATGTAGTGAATATATCCCCATATCGAAGAAATCACTTTGATGAAACTGTTTACCGTTTGTCGTTTTTAATTGTTGGGAAAGGGCATTATTTCTGCTGACTAAATTCCAAGAAAAAATCCATTCCTTCTTTAAGCGTGATTCATTCTGCTTCGGATCAACGGAACAGTATGATAATCATTTCATACAAAAGATAAAATGTCCAAGAGTTATATGATTGCTATTTATTGAGTCGAAAAATTGTTTCAATAGCTTAACACTACAGACTTTTTTTCTCCGTACTGATTAAGAAGCCGACCGAACTATCGGTCGACAAGTCAGTCTGCAGTCGGCGGGGGCTCTTAATTTCGTTTTTGCAGGCCGAACCGAAAAAATTTCAGTCGAGTTAACTCTTTTTTACAGTAATGCTTTTGAATCCGGACACTTTGCATTACATTCAATATCATACCACAGCCATAACATTTTTTTCATGTTGAATTTATGCGATTAATAGTTGCTAATATAGTTACTGATAGTTTCTTGATAGTTACTTATCAATCGCATTAATTCAACATGCAGAAAATGTTGTGGCTGCGGTAATACCATACTGTAAATAAATGTAACGCAAAGTGTCCGGATTCAAATACATTACTGTATACTTACTTCGATGTTATTCGTTTCTCTCTCAGGGTAAGCAACGAATATAATAAGGGTGGGGTTTAGATTCTATACTTTTATGGTTTATAAAATGACGCTTCCTTTGCTTTCGTTCATTTCTTACTCTACTCTCGCACCGTGACGACTCGTTTGTTTGGGACCAAGCAGATAGCTAGTTAGTCTTTCAGTGGTAAGGCACACGAAAGCAGCTCGGATAAGCGCACCAGCCGCAGGATAGGTGAAGAAGCCACATCGCTATTGACCGGGAACTTTGCGTGAAATTCATCGCTATCGGAAGTCGACCAAATTGCTGATCCGATGATCCGATTAGAGTTTAGAAAAGTTTTTTGCAGGCCAAACTGAAACGAGAATTTTCGTTTGGATGCCATACAGCATCGAGAAAATTCCGGAAAGATCTAATTGTTGCTGAAAAATAATCTGCCAGTTCCCTGGGAATTGAAGAATACATCCATGCGAAAGAGTTTATTTTAATGTTTTCTAATTATATGGCGAAAACAGCGACCAACTACATTTGATTTCGTAATTTTTCAATCAAGTGTAATTAGCTGGAAAGCTTCTGAAGATTATTCTTTCCCATCAGTAGGATATTTTCGTATCCAATATTGGATGCATAACATGAAAAACGGAAAATGTTTCGTATCGCGAAAATTATATAATTTTCAATCGATTATTGCTCAGTCGCCGAAATTTTCATACTCAGAGAGTTCATTCTCCTCTAGTTTGTCTTCCAAATTGCCATCGTAAACCACACCTTCTCTCGATTCAATCACGCACGAAAAGCATACTGAAATGATATTCTGGTGGTGAAACCGATTCATTTTTCGTGAGGCGTCGTGCACAAATTACGTAACGCGATAAGGGGGGAGGGGGTAGATGTTGCGTTACTTTCTGTTTATTAGAGATAGGAAATTGCGTTACGAAAGGGGGGGGGAGAGGTGGTTCAAAATTCGGATTTTTAGCGTTACGTAATTTGTGCACGACACCTGAGGACATCGACAAGACAACATCGTTACTGAACGAGCTGAACGGCGAGGGATCGAGGGATTCATTACCTGGCCTGACCTGACCTGAAATGCAATCAGTTTGTTTTAACTGTGAGGGAGCGCAGAAAAGCCGATGCTGATACTCTCGTGACCAAGAGAGTATCAGCATCGAAATACGGTTCCTCGGGAAGACATAGAAGCAGCCGCCACACACACACATACACGCGCGCAACTCTTTTCGTTTGCTGGTTATCGAGAGGAAACCTGGAAAGAAATGATCGTTGCTGAAAAATAATCTGCCAGTTCCCCTTGGAATTGAAAATTACATTCAAGCGAGTTTATTTTAATGTTTTCTATCCATATAATACTGCGACCACATACATTTGGTTTTGTGATTTGTCAATCAAGTGCAGTTAGCAGGAAAGCTTCTGAAGATTATTCTTCAGAACAAGGTTTTTTGTATCCAATATTGGATGCATAAAACCTTGAGTCTCCAACGTAACACTCTCGTTTTTGAAGTCACCCAAATATTTATTTATTCATTCATTCAGGATGGATTTAGATTCAACTTCAAACAAATGATCTCTAAATCAACGATAGTCCTACGTCACCCTTGCGGTTATACCATAGATATAACCCACTTCCTGTTTTTTTCATATTTCTAAAGGTTCTGAATCAGAAATTGGCAACGATGTATGCTTACAGCATGAAAAGAAGTATTATGTTTGACATCCTGTTTGTAGCACGTGAGCGATGAAATGATAGCTTTGATCCGACAAAGTGGGAGCCCAAACTTCAAATTATGTTTTTGGCGCTTGGTTCGTTTTGGCAGAACTCCGAATTACACAATATCATTACACATTACAATCGAGTCAAAAAAATATATTTTAAATCGTTTTTTATGCATATATTTTTTGTTTTTTGAATATAAAAGAAAAATTCAATTTTTGATTCATCCCCTAAAGTCATAAAATACTTTTCTCATATATAAAAATCCTAAGTCTTTCAGGAGGTGATACAGGATCATATTTGATGAAAAAATCCTTTTACGCATAAGTTCGAATTTCAACAATTACAGAGTTATTGAATTTTTTGTTTGTTTCGGACTCTGTTTCCTCAAACTGGCGATACATAAAAAAGTACGCTGCAGAAGACAATTCTGTTGATTCCATTAGAAAGATGAGAAAATTTAGCACAGTATTTGTTCTTTGACACCCAACTTCTATCTATCTTAATTTCTCTGTAAATCGCTATATACAATTCCTGGTGAAAATTCAAGCAAAATCTTCCAAAATCAAAATTTTGACCCCAATGTACATATAAAAGTCACATAAATTTTACCTTAACGTTGAAAGGCAATTTTTGTTTTGTGAGATAAGTCATATTTAATATATGAAAGAAAAAAAATTCTTTTCAAACTGTATATAATCGAGTCCAAAATTTTATATATTCGACACATATAATCGAATCCGACCTGTATTTAATCGAGTGAGACCTGTATTGCGTTACCCGCGATTTTCGTTATTCGCGGTGACCTTGCCTGACTATTCCGCGGATAATCAGGGTTGTATTTGAAATGCTTTTTTAACCCTTTCATAACGGCAGTTTGCTCCGCCGAAGTGCTATCCCTGTACGAAGTACTGCGCCGAAAAGTATGCACATCGCGCTGGTGTGATCGAAGAGCAGTATGAATTTCATGTCGTCTAACGACATGTCGACGACGCTCGAACACACAGCTCGTCGAGCGGATGTCGTCTATAAACGACACTCGTACACACAGGACGTCGCGCGGATGTCGTCTATAGACGACGCTCGTAACGAAAGGGTTAAGAATGTTTCCATGATTTATCAACAGTTTAGTCGATCGAGCGATTTCCTGGAAAAAAGGTCAATGATTTTGACGTCCTCCTTATAAAAAAAAACTGTTCTATTTGAAATTGCCCATATGATAATGAAAATAAAAAAAAACAGGGAGAGTCGCATCATAATCTGCGTGGAATTGCTCTATAGATACTTACTTATCAACGTCAGGTGATCGATAGAGTTGTAGTGATAGCTCCAGAAGAGTTTCATGCTCATAGGATAATTTTAATACATCAATAAGGACAATCACACATTTTGAAAGATGTGATGCAAAACTACCAGGTCTATCTATGTCTGGAGATGGAATCCTCCAGATCCCCTGAAATGAGACAGATGTTACTAAATTGCGAAACATCAATGTAGAGGTGTACTATTACATTGAAGAAGTTATTATTTTTTCGTTCTGTAAACAATCCATTTATCTGGTTACCCAACGTCGTTTTATAAACACCCAAGAGTAGTTCACGGCAGCGCTCAATGGACTTGTGCGAACCAGAAGTATTTAAATAATGATACGCTAGACGATAAACGGATTTATAGTGCTCGGGAAACCTAGTTATACATTCTTCTAAGTTTTTTATGCAGTCTTTGAACATCAAGTCACGATCATCAGATGATAGTGGACCCTGGAAAACACAATTATATACTGTAAAAATAAAACGATCTAAGTTGCATACAAACACTTTACTTCATCATCAGTCGTGCTCTCAGTTTCAGAATCAGAGCTAAAATCCAGAGCAGAATTTGGAGAGTCAGAATCGGATGAAACAGAGCTTGTTCCAATACTAATGGTCGCAGTAGTCGTGTTACTCAATGGAGTGTCTTCCTAAAAGCAACGATTATTTATATAAAGAACAAAAAATCACCAGGTCCGCTTATTGTAAAAATATTATGTTTGTTTTTATGTATAATAAAACATGGAAATTCTTTGGATTACAATTACCTGTGATATCCTTCTAGTTAAGCATTTTTCGTCATTTCTGTGACACTCAACATTGATTTCCATCATATTATCGAAATTATCAAAAGCAATTGATTCCTTTTCATTCTTAGTATGTGAATTTCTGTCCGCTTTGCCTTTTTCTTCTTTTTCTTTCTCGAGATGACCAGTGTTATTTTTGGTTTGTTTATCGACGACTATATCATTATTTTGTTCTGTTAATTTACGTTTGAATGCGGCATCATTGATTTTTGCTCGATTAAAAGCAAATGGACACGTTGCTAGCTCTTTCAATATTTTCTTCAATAATCCTGCTATTTGATTGCAAACCGATGGATGCTGTTCAAGATACTTTATGATAGCAGCGTTTGTTCGGTAAAACAATTCTAATGCTTCTATTGAAAGATGTGAAGGATTACTATGGTTTACTTTTATAGGATATGTGGCATTACAATCATATAAAAATTTGGCTGACTTCAAATAATGTGTCAAATAAATAACTGGCTGTTCCTTTTTTTTCTCTGCTATTTTCCCCAGCATATAATGATACAGCCATTTTTCATCCTCATGGATTCCAGCATCTCCACGTCCAAAATGGTCTTCTTTTAAAATTCCGTTAGTGGGCTCGATGTTCACTTTATTGAAGCTTTCAAATGCTATATTCAAATAGTCATTCCGCTGTATCTCGATAGAGTTACTGTAAATAAAAAATACATAAATATTTTATTTATTTCATTGATCGTATAAAATAAAGCGTTGAAGTTTCGAAAACGAAAACATAAAACACAATAGAAAAATAGTTGAGTAAAGGTCTGGGCTTCGTGTTTTATGTATTCAAGTGTCATCAAGTAATACATTTCATTCACATTTTAGCTATTTGAAATTGGCTTCGGGCCTGCTGTACTGATAAAGAATAAGTTGCTGCACAGACACGAATCCAAACTGCTCTTCTCTTCAATATGCCGATCGAAGTTCCCACATTTGCTCGATGTACAACTCGGTTTTTCCCAGGATAGATTCGGCCCATGTGGCCGCGTGTTTCACAGATTCAGGATCTCATCGATCTGACCTGAATGTCACGTATTATGTCGTGTATGATGGGAATCAACGAGATCAAGGTGCATTAAAAAATATCGAATTGGCGATAAAAAAAAACATCAAAATATAATTCAATGAGCAGTAATCAATCCCGCGTACGGCGAATGGTCTGGTCGGAGTAACTCGGGGGCGTTGCCGAGTCTAACACCAACTAGGACGACACCTTCCTTGCTGACTTTCGGTTACAACCACTTCAATGGTGACGATGTAGGAATGCGGTCTCCGGAGATAATATTGGACATTTCTTCTGGAAAAGATTCGCGCTGGGCTAGCCGACAAAAGGCGATGTTTGCTTCACGGAGGTCGTCAGTTGTTAATGACTTGAATGGTTCGACGATGGTCTTCTTGAAGGCGGCTTTCAGGGCACGCATTTCACGCTTTCGCATCCAGTATGCAATAGATCGACGAAGTTTGCTGAAGCAGAAGTATCGGCTGAATAATTTGTCGGAAAAGTTGGACTTGAGTGTGGCTGTAACCATGATAGCCACACTCAAGTCCAACTTTTCCGACAAATTATTCAGTTGGTTTTGCCATGATAGCCACACTCAAGTCCAACTTTTCCGACAAATTATTCAGTTGGTTTTGGTCTCCGACAACCAATGTGGATAAAGGGATGGCATTTCGTTAACAGGCCACTCGGATGGTGGCAGGGATAACCAGTTCGGACCGTTCCACAAAATGGGATGTTGCTTGAGGTCGATTGGATTGACGCCACAAGAGAGAGAGAGGATCAGCTGAATTGGATGTTCCGGAAACATGGTTCCAGTGGCAGGATTCTGTAGCTTTTTGAATCATAGCCACCTGATTAGCTACAAAAGTTTTCCATTTGGACGGCGAAGACTCCAACCAAAACAGTTGACGAATCTGTTCAACAGAAGACTTCAGCAGATTTCGGAATGGAATGGGCCACCTCCTGACGTGCGATGCTTTGTTGTTTAACCAACGGCGCAACTTTGGATTTTGGACTTTGGACAGAACCCCAGCGGATTCTGAGCGAACATAACAATTGTATGAGGCATCGGAAATTGAGTTGGAATAAGGTTGCGTTTCCCAGTCCCTTACCGCTCACATTACGATCTGCTGCATCGGTAATTGGTGCTAATTCTAACACAGCAATGGAAGCCTCATATCAGCAGTCCCGTTGTGAACAGTCCAACTGTGAACATTCGAACAATAGGAATATTCTAACGCCGAAAAAGGCGGCATGTGTTGTGTATCGATAGAAATGGAATACTCGGCATGTGTTGTGTATCGATAGAATTGGAATATTCTTAGGCCTAAACAGCTACTGTGTTATACATAAAAAAAACAAATGTTTATCGATGGATAGGAATCTTAAGCCTAAATAATATACAACAATAGTTATCTTAACATAAAAATGTATACGAATAAATTCGGCTCTGTGACAGCTGAATTGCTAAATGAGCCTAATAAACGGATGGGATAAAAAAAAAGGTTGCGTTTGCTACGGATACACGACGTGGTATTCGAAGACATGTGATTGTACCTAACGTTTCGTGGAACTCCTTCCACTTTGATCGCAAACGTAGAGGAAGAGGACGATCCCACTCATAGGAATCTCCAGCTTCGGTTTTCAATGCCCATAGACGCTGCATGAAGATTTTAGCGATGACTATGATTGGTCCCACCAGGCCATGTGGGTCAAACATCTGCGCACGTACGACATAATCTTCCGCTTAGTTAGAACAGATGCTGACAGTGAATGTTGAACCTTGAAATTCATCATGTCGATTCTCGGTTCCCAGATGAGTCCGAGTGTGGAAACGGATTGATCGTCCTGGAGATCGGTGCAAAGGCTAGGTCTTCTTCGGGGATAGCAACAAGAATTTCTAGTGAGTTTGAAGCCCATTTCTTCAACGGGAAACCTGTTGCTGAAAGCATGGCAGTCATTTCTTGGCGTATTTGGATAGCGGATTCAAAGGTGTCGGCACCAGACAGGAAATCATCCACGTAGAAATTTTCCTGGGCTACCACGGATGCGGTCCAATCTCTACAAAAAGGTGGCCCATTCCATTCCGAAACATGCTGAAGTTGATGAACAGATTCGTCAACTGTTTTGGTTGGAGTCTTCGCCGTCCAGATGGAAAACATTCGAGCTAATCGGTTGACTATGATAGATATCACTTGCGTGCTGCGCGATTATCTGGTGGGTGCGTGTAGCTAAGAATGATGATGACGCGAAAACGTACGTTACAGTGTTCAGTCAGTTCGTGCGTTGCAATTGGCTGATTCAGACTGGGCGCCAAAGGATGAGCTGATATCGACGAAACGGCTGATGCAATAGGATCTGTCGATACATATTTTCGACGTCGACGACGAATGCAAATGGATGGATGCGGAATCGGATGTGTATCAGCAGTAGATTTTCTTGAATGACAGGTCCAACTAGTTGCAGGTTCACGATAATCCAGGAGACGTCTTGTAGATGCATCGAACACAACTCGAACCTTCGTAGTGGCGCTGATTCCTTGAATACCGGGTGGGTGGGAGAAAACAGTGTGGCTTGGTTTCACGATCCACGATCCTTCTTCATGTGGTTTAGGCGTTCGTATTCCTCCATGAAGCAGCAGTAGGCAGCTTTGGTGATTGGATCTCGCTCAAGTCGTTTTTCAAGGTTCAAAAAGCTTTGATTTTCTTCTGGAAGTTTCTTCACGGAAAAATAATGGCATCCGACTTCTCTGGATTTCCAAGCGAATCTATCCTCATAGCCTACTTGCAGTTACAATATTTGAAAAACGAAAAATTCATGGCATACTTCAACATGTAGTATTCAAAGAAAATTTGGTCCATTACCGTGTAGTTTTTTTTCATCGTCACCCCAATTTGTCTATTTTTCAATGCATACGTAAAAATCATTCCAGAAGTATGTGCGTTTGATCTTGACCGAGGAAAAATCCTCAATGTTTACATTTCCAAAAGATTGATCGTGAAGCAAAAAAATCTTATTGGAAGAACATTAATTACTGTGGCTAGGCTCTTTTCTCCGATGGCTTCCAGAATTAAAGATCTGTTTACACCCAATTACGTATGCGAAAGCCTGCTTTCTAGTAAAAATCTGATACCTCCAATTGGACGTCTTACTCTTCTGTGTCGACGCTTTCGAAATAGTCGTCGACATAATGTTTACTTTTGATTGCTGCTGCCGCCGCTTCAGGGAATGCTTCAGGAAATTCTCCATTGTGTTCCGGTTTTTCACGTATTGTGTCTGTGCCGAAGAACATGTTGCTTCAAAGATGCCCAGACTCGCTTTTTATAATTATATTTATTTATTTATTAATTTATCAACAAGATGACATTTAAGCCTAATGTTACAAGCTTCTTATTTATTGTCTTAATCTAATTTTAATTGAGGTTGGGTTGTCTGAAACGACATTTGATGGTTTTTCTGAATATATGAAAGTGTATGCGCTGCAGTAATTGACGGTTAAATATTCGAGCCATGCTAGCAACAGATACATGATATACAAAATTAGTGTGCGCAATTGAAAGGCGGAGAAAATCGTGATTTCGCAGATTCTGACGTTGAAGTGACAACGCTTAGTAATTAAGAGCAATCGAGGTTGGCTTGGATGAGATCGTATACGAACATTGCTTTAGCTGTATCACGTTGTTCGCCTAGTCGATCCAACACCAGAAGCATTCATCGATCTTCATACATAGAACCTCCCCACTATCTGTATGCTGTTCTGATACTATGGAGCTCAAACAACCAAAGAATACTCCAAAATCGAGCGAACACAAGAGAACAGTACAGCACTTTAAGACACTATATGTCGGTGAAGTATTTGGTTGTGCGAAATATGAGTTCAAGAGCTTTAGAAGCTTCTGAAACTGTGTATGCCACACATTCGCTGAAGGTGAGCTTGGAATTTTACCTATGTCATGGAATGGTTTATTTGGAAGACGTCAACAAATTGGCGAATTATGGAAGACGAACAATAACGAGCTTCGATCGCTCTTCCTAATACCCACTTGCAGGAACATTTCTTGAATATCGCCGAAAAAGGCAACTTCTCTTTCGCGAAATTTAAGCCTTACCTGAAGCTATTGTGTAAACAGGTCAGTAATCTTGGAAAGCATACTATGCGCCCACATCCCAGATGACCTTCTCCAGGTTTGTTCAGATTAAATTTACACTTAACGCAAAGTACCAGATGCGTCGCGGATCGAATCCTGTCTTTTCCTTTGTCTTTACTTCGTGGATGTAGCCTTTCGATACTATAACAGTTCGGCTGAAAAGTTCATAAGGTTGACGTCTAGATGGCGCCTCTTGCAAAAATCTACTTGATTATCACAAAGCACCATCTTTATGGATACGTGTCAAAATTTGACAGCAATTGGTTCGTGAGTTACAGCGTTGAGAGTGAAGCAACTTTTGTTATTGTGAAAAAAAAATGGAAAAATGTATTGAGGAGGATTGCTTTTTGATGGAAAAAATACAGTACAAGCCAAAGCATGGCTAGACAAACGTTATCCGCACTCTGCTCCAGCAGACACGGACTTCAAAATTAATGTTCTGGGGGAATCCACTATGCAAATACAAGCAATCAGGGGTATTTTTCTTCCCACCGAAATGTGTTTCCCTAGGATGGAAAAATGCTTGGTGGAATCCGCATTGCGAATATATGCAAGCTGCCGGAATATGTTTCCCTAAAACGTACTTCTAAACTGAGAAGCCTGAGAAAATCTTAATTTCAGAATGAATGAACTTTCGTGGTTCGAGAACTATGTTAACATGAGAGATGCAATAATTTCAGAGGGAAATGTAAAATACAATCATCGTTTTACAATTCTTCCGTTCACATACTTTCGTAGTTCTGGGCATCATATCAAACGTAAAAGGACGGTCATCAAATTTACTTGTAACGAAGAACATAATCTATTACAATGGATGAATCGATATTACATGGCAACTGTTCAAACTTTCTACTTACAAAGCAAATATGTTGAATTCAATTGAATTCGAAAATTGTTTCTTTCAATAGATTATTGATTCAATTCAATACAAATGTTTTTGAGACAACGGTATTCCCACGTCCAAATTGCGGTTATATCATAGATATAACCCACCCATTTTTTTCAAAATTAAATTAACATTAACTCATTACTCGATTTCATTAACACTTTTATTATATATTTTTGAACCGACCAATTACGCTTTGCCTTGAACACACGACAAGCTTTAGAGGGTAGTCTTTCTTTGTAAACCCTACTGTAAGGATCTGAAAGATAAACTCTAGCAAACCATGGCAATTGGGGTACTGTTTAGAGTTTCATGACTATCAAACGTAAGGAACGTAATTGCGATCCATTCAAAATGTTTTCGCATAACAGTCGATTTCGTTATCATGTTCATTTGCCACTTCGTTGAAACTGTCTCAAAAGGTGTCGTGAGCTTCGCGTATCAGGTTTAAATAAGATTCGTCTCGTTTACATCGTTTAATTTGATTTGTGTCGAAGTAAGTGTACCCTCTCTCAGATTATCACTCTGAAGACAGTTTTTTAATCTAGAATGAAAATAATTGACTGATGTTCTTTGCTTGTTTGAATTCACATTACTTACTCTAACTCGACTAGTATTAAATTATATTGAAATGATTAATGAAAAATAAATGAAATAAATGAGCTTGAGCTTGGGAAGACTGCACAATTTCATAGTTGCTCTCCGTAATTGAAGTGGCAAATCATTCTCATTGTGCAAGTTTCGGTGATTCGAACATTAAATAGTCAATAACGACGCCGGCCACGTCATTACAGTCACCAGAGGAAGGGAAGGAATGTTAGTATGATATTCACCGCCCGAAGAGTCGCCTCTATAGCATGGTTCCCTAGCGATTATCATCGCTACCATCCCGCCATGATCGATTATATCGAATATCTTTGAAAACATCTTGAAACAATAGGAAAAGACATTTTCTAGTTCAAAAACATGTTTAAGGACAATTCATATTGATAAGTGGATTAATTCAATATTTCACAACGATTCTGAATTTCCATCGTGGAATCGAGATGTTGGTGAACTCACCATAGTTCACCGACTTCGGTGAACGTGAACGTGAAAACAGTGGTGAATATATACGTCAAAATACTTCCCCGTTTATGTTCACGTTCGAATGTCCCAAGGCATTCTGAAAAATTATTTCACCGTGAACTGTAAAAGGATATGTTTAGCAATTATCAAGTTTTCAATGAAAATTTCAACTTCGTTGCTTCGGGTTGATTCGTGAACAACTGTATATTTTATCCGAACTACTTTATTGAAGATGGACGCTTATTTACTTCACGTTTACTGCCGAACTTTTAATTTGAACGTGAACAAAATCATTCTATTTACCATGATTTTTTGAGTTGTTTGTTCGCAATGTAGTTCACCGTGAAATGATCGTACTATTCCACCACCTGTTCAAGTCCACATTCACAGGAACTCTAAACCACGCTTTCAAAGGTAAAGTGCTGCAACAAAATATCAAATACTTTTACTAGCAGTACTTTGCAGAAAATGATGGATGGTATCACACGTAAAGTTCAAAAACAACATCAACAGCCGATCATCGGGATGGGAGGTTTTCAAGTTAGCCGGCACTAGCTGCATCATCATGGCAAAGAGGTATAACTTTCGGACAGTTCGATTTCCGACATACCGCACCTCCTAGACAAATATTTCGGTTCCAGACAACATCAGGAGAAACACCATCCCATTGACCTTGAGGCAAAGTTTAATTCTTCTATTGACAAACGACTCACTTGGAAATTCCGAAATACACCACACTCCTCCTCATCACACGCTAATCCATCGACCCCGTTTGACTCTACATACAAACTCAGCGCTAACAGCGCTGTATTATCAGAACGTATGTGGCCTCCGCACCAAAACAAATGAGTTATTTTTTGCCATGTTCTACAGTGATAGCGACGTCATTGCGTTCACTGAAACCTGACTAAATAGTATTACACTAAATTCAGAGCTGGTCACAACAACTACACGATCTATCGCTGCGATAGAAAACCAAGCACCAGCAGTTTTCTGCGTGGTGGAGTATTGATCGGTGTGAGAAACGAATAAATAACTCAACAACGATCAATCAACTGTCTCCGCTGTCCGGTGGTCCAACTGGATAATGGAAGAACAGAAAGAATACTCTTACGCCTAAATGGCTACTGTGTGAATGTACCATATGTATACTGGCGAATGACAACTGTGTAATGTGCTAATTATAGATATGATAACCATGTGACATGTACACGATTAAAAATTCAGCTCTGTTACATCTAAAATGCTAATGAGCCTTAAATAAATAAATGGGATAAAAAAAAGACGGGTGGGTAATGTCGGGGACATAACCGGAGTGACGGGACTACACAAAGGGGACAGCTTTTGCTAAATATATATTTCAAATATATTGTTTTATTTTCTTCTCCTACGTGAATACCTACCTATCTACCTGAAAAATGGATTAGTTTACTGTACTGTACTCGTTATGAACATGTTGAGGGTTCTGAAAAGAACATTTTGTGTTGTGTTTTTGCGTTTTTTTTTACAAACTTGATTCTTGATTTTTTTCTGAAGGCTTTGTACTTATTAAATGTTCAACGCCGGGCACCAAGTATGGTTTTGTGAAAACTGAATGATCAATTTAAAAGACCTCAGCCACCAATAAGCTCAAGAACAAGCATAAACAAAATAAATCGATTTATATTATATGTCATATTATGTCACTTTAGAATGCACTGTGAAATGTATTGTGTAAAACTTTTAATAACTCTTCTTTGAAAGGTTTAATGGCCCTGAAAAGCGCCGTGTTTTACGGTGGCTGGATTTGCCACCAAAGCGGTCTGTATAAACAAACTTTTTCCTTCTTCTACCTGCTGCCGTTTTGCTATTGCGTTTGCCTCTCGCTGAAACTAGTTGTTGCCACCAAACCGAATGTGCTCTGTTCTGTTGGCGGGTTTTCTTATTGTCGTGAGCAGCTTTGCAAGCCAACTCAATCACTTCGGCGGCCGAAACTATATAACGCCGGCTAGGTGGACTGGTGCACTGGTACTAACGCGCTCGGCCTAGCTACCTTTGCGGAGCAATTGGCGAATACACCTACGGGGAATTGCGAACCAACACGGTTCGAGCGAGATTTTGCCTTTCCCTTCACTTTTCCTCCTTTGCCATGTCCAGACATGGCTGCTTGGGTTGGCTTGGGCTTGGGTTGGTTTTCAGGACCACAAAATCATCTTTAATCTAAAGAGTTTATTGTTTTGTTGTCACTCGATATACCCATCTTGTTCAGCTAAACCTTCCTGCTTAGCGATTGCGTTTGCCACTCGCCACAGGATTCACAGTTGGAAAATTTCTTCCCATCCAGCTTCGGACATGTTGGGTCATAACTTGGACCCCGAACTCTATGTTTACAAAAATTACAGGTCCGTCCAATTAGCTAAATGTCGAACTAAATGTAAATTACTGTACTTTCAATCTGTAAGCAATTTAAGAATTGGTGAAAATTGAATAATCGAGAAAGTCCCCAACCATCAATAAGCTCAGCACAACTGCCAAATTCTCATACTCATCATATCCTGGTAAACAAATTATGAAAAAATCAATTTGTGTTTTATTATTATTTTGGATAATATTTAAGAATGCATTGAACTGTATTTCGTAAACTCTTTTTTGAAAGATTTAATGACCCTGAACAGCGCCGTGTTTTATGGAATGGTTCCAATTTAGAAAACTTTGTACTCGTGGTTTTGAAAAAAACCATTTCAAACGCCCTCGATGTCGCCTTGTTCAGGATTTGCCACCAAAGCCGTTTGTATAAAGAACAAACTCTTTTCTTCTGCTACCTGCTGCCGTTTTGCGATTGCGTTTGCCACTCGCCACTCGCTGCAACTGCCTGTTGTTGTCTTGATGTCCACCGAATCGAATGTGGTCTGTTCTGAATGCGGCTTTTCTTATCGTCGCGAGCAGCTTTGCCAGCCAACTCAATCACTTCGGCGGCCGAAACTATATAACGCCGGCTAGGTGGACTGGTGCACTGGTACTAACGCGCTCGGCCTAGCTACCTTTGCGGAGCAATTGGCGAATACACCTACGGGGAATTGCGAACCAACACGGTTCGAGCGAGATTTTGCCTTTCCCTTCACTTTTCCTCTATTGCCATGTCCAGACATGGCTGCTTGGGTTGGTTTGTTGATGTGTTGTGATGCGTACTGATGTGGTGTACGGTTTGAATGAGAATGATCGTTACAGAAGGAAGGTAAGGAAGGTCTTGTATTATAGAGACTTTAAACTTTTGCAGTTCATTCGTCTCTAGCCTTGAGGAAGGCCCTTTGAAAACTCTACTCTACTTTTACTCCAGCGCTACCACCTCCACCCTCTTGCCTTGAGAAAGGCACTCGATCCCTCGCCGTCCAGCTCGTCCAGCAACGATGTTGTCCAGTCGGTGTCCACACAAAGAATGATCGTTACGGCAGCGGAGCGGGGATTTTTAAGCTGACTGGCTGGCTCGAGATTACGCATGTGTGAGACTGCGACCAATGTTTCGTTTATTTTATTTCTTTTTCCTTTCCAATCGTGCTTCATTCTATTTCGCTGCTGCTCTGGTTGCCCGTTTTGGTCGGTACGATTTGAGGAGCACAAAATGGACCAATCAAAAATGGGCACATAGTGCATTTGGGCAATGCTTGATATTTAACAAATATTTAATTATTTATCTCAAGAAAAATGAAATGTTATTCGTTATGATAGATGCGTAGATATATTTCCTATCAATTGATGCAAAAACCTTTGCGATCTATTGAGAAATCCTCGAGTTATAAGCGTTCCAAATCTTGCATTTTTTCCTACTTGTTCAGTGCCTAGATTTCCATTTCACCCCCTATATCTTCGGTTAGACGTAGTCCTACGTCAAAAAAAAAGTACGACACCCATGCCCAAATTTAATACGACCGCAAAGGGTTAAAGCATATTTTTTCCCATTTGGAAAACTCTTGCGTCTATTTATGCGGACAATCAATCGTTTCAATGAACATTTGTTCGCATAGCTAGACGTTATCACCAGGTTGCTCTGTCTGTAGCGTTAGTATTTACATTTCCGATAATAATCAAAACGTCTCCGTCGGTAGTGTCAGTCGTTATCGGATAAAATCATAAAGGTTTGGAAGAAATATAGTGAAATGTCTGGAAAAGGTGCTCTGGATTTCTTGCAAGTCTATGATAGTACTTTTTTCCTGAATACTCTGGGATGTGATAAGAACAGCAGGCACTATCACTCGCATAAAGATGGTGGAGTGACTTACACCAACGGTTTGAGCAAATGCTGAGTATGTAGAATAATTCGATGTCGCATTTGACGAGTTATAATGCTAGGAACGAATATTATTTTGATTTTAATACTGATCTGATTGTTTCATTATCTGAACTATCTTCATTATTAAATGCAGAAATTTAGATAATTATAACATTAAAAAACATAACTGCTTGTTCATCGCAGTGCAGTGTACAGAAAAAAGTAATTATATGAGAAGCGTTTCAATGGTTTCTTATATTCAGCTATTAGGAAAAACTAAGTTATAAGACACTATCTGTTTGGCATGTTTGAACTGTACAAAGAATGTGATTCAAATGTAGATTTAGCTTATAGCACATAATACTATGAAACGATGTATGAAACCTGTATGGAACTAAAAAAAAAACTGTAAATTGCTCAAACAAAAAACGTTTGTTTGCATGTAGAGCAAACATTGCGTAAAATGCATAACGGCGAAAAAGTCGATTTTGTCCAATTTGTCGTTTACGTCTCCTATACAAACATGGGCAGAACAGTGTTCATCCGTTGTCGCAGCTGGGTGTGAACGACTAGAGATAATCGTCGTTCGCATTGTGGTACCCAAATTCATGTATGCGCTGTTTATGTCCTGGTCGTGTATCGATTTTAGGGGATTAAATCATCCCCACTTGTGTTGGTTGCGTGATGAAGACATTAACTATTTGCTGCCGATAAATTCTTCCTCCGAGCAAGAAAATGCTCTAGTAAAGTCGGTTGTAGGCTGCGGCCTTCATCACAGCAATGATGCATGATGCATGATGACTAACATGCATGGGAGGCTGCTTGATTTGGCGTTTGTAAATGAGGAGAAGAATGTCGATTTATTCGAGCCAACGCACAGTGGTCCAAAAGTGCAAAAACGTGATCGTGAGGGATTTCTCCAAAACGGTTAATTTTACGTATATGATGTCTTCGGAGAAATTTGAAAGCACAACGAGGGCCATCTTTTGAGGGCTGCCATTTTGAAATGAATCCCCCTAAAAGTGAGATCCAAAATCCATTTTTTTCAGCCTCAGAGATAAGAAGTTGGTGTCTTCATAAAAATTATAGCTCTTATCAAAACAAACAATTTTGCTGAAAACATCAACTTTCTATCTATTCAGGTAAAAAAGTTATGGGACATTTTTGGTGAGAAGCACCAAAAAATCATATTTTCGTCCTAACTTTTCCTCTTGATTTTTTACAATTTTACAATGTTTAGAGAACTTTTTTGCCTAGTCAAAATACACATTTTTGACGCACGTTGTTTTTTTCTATCTCTTATACATTTGGAGATGTTGGAGTTTTTATGTTAAAATTGACCTATCTTTGAACTAGGATATTTCATAAAGGGGCAGATGGGGCAGAACAAACCGATTACAAATTAAAGCACAAGCAAAATGCTGCAAAACCACACTTCAAGTGTCTGTATCCACCTGTATCCTCAAAAGTTACACTTAATTTAAAGGAAGGCCTCCATCTACGTTATCCTGTTAAAAAAAAAAGTTATTACTATTACAGTGCACTGTAATAGTAATAACATAACATAACATAACATAACATAACATAACATAACATAACATAACATAACATAACATAACATAACATAACATAACATAACATAACATAACATAACATAACATAACATAACATAACATAACATAACATAACATAACATAACATAACATAACATAACATAACATAACATAACATAACATAACATAACATAACATAACATAACATAACATAACATAACATAACATAACATAACATAACATAACATAACATAACATAACATAACATAACATAACATAACATAACATAACATAACATAACATAACATAACATAACATAACATGTTATATGTTATAACATGTTAACATAACATAACATAACATGTTATGGTAGCAGCCCTCAAAAGGTGGCCCTCGTTGTACTTTAAAACTTCTCCGAAGACATCATATACGTAAAATTAACCGTTTAGGAGAAATCCCTCACGATCACGTTTTTGCACTTTTGGACCACTGTAATGCCAAATGAGATTCGAGACTTAGAGAGCGAATATAACACTTTGTATGCGCGATGCTTTAGCAGCTATATTCATCGCACAGAAGAAAATATAAACAGGATCTCTAATAAAGGAATAGTAAACAGACAGAAAGAGTTTCCCAGCATGTATTTTTCAACGGAATTGCAACTGAAACCCCACTGGACTCGGCAAACTTGTTCTCGTCTTTCTTTCGTAGTGTGCTACGAAAAGAAAGAGCAGGGCTCTGCAGTCATACTGAGGATAGTCAGCTGACTGACTGACTATATCCGTATTCAGTTAATAATGACTTTCGGCTTATTCACGCAGTTTCTCCGCCAAAACGACCAAACAGTCAGTCGGGCGTTTAGTCGTTATCTCCCTCTACCGACTCGACTATAACATTTCATTCTTCTCAGTCAAATTGTCCTCATTGCATTTTGAAATGACTTCCCCCAAAATGAATTCGTTTCTCTTTTTCTCTCTCCCATGTACGTGTGCATGCATCGATGTTTGAGTTCAACGTGGCATACGCTAGATTCTTTTGTATCGTACACGAAAACTACTCACACGTATAAAATAGCGTGCAGTGTGTGTGCGCTATTTACTAATACTAACGCGAGGACCTTTATAGCATACTTGATACATACTTTATAGCATACTTGATACTAAATTCGTTGGTTTGAGTTTACGATGGGTAGACAATAAACCGTCCATTGATCGGGTAACTTCTTTTTTGCATCAGAAATCATGTTTTTCCTCTTTCCGTTCCTCTTTATATGGACGTAAAAATAAGATTGCATACGCGGGTATAAATTTCGTTCCCAGGGGAGTAGAATTGTGGATTGAAGTCAGTTGAATGAAGAGGCAGATTTGTATTCATTAGTCGAGTCAGTTAAAATAACCACTGACTAGACTAGTTCACCAGTCATCCTCGCTAGTCATTTTCTTTTCAAGTCACTTCTTGTTGTGGGCGACTGCCGAAGCAGGTCTATTCGAAACGAAGCTACTGAGAGTAGAGTCGGTCTTCATTTTTCATCTTCGAAGATTTCGGGCCCTGGTGCTAAGTAATAAACGATCACCTTCGACTGAAGCGTACCTGGACAGTTTGCCCCGATATAATTTAAACGTGGCGCCTTCCAATTTTTCTTGCGGTGATGTGCTGAACAAACTACAACGAATAGATGTTACCAAAGGCGCGGGTCCAGATCGTCTATCTCCGCTATTCATTAGGAATTGTTCCGACTTGTTTACCGTACCGACGACCATCCTCTTCAATCGCTCCATGAGAGAGGGAATTTTCACAAGTTTGTGGAAAACTGCTGCTATCACTCCTGTACATAAAGCTGGTAGTATACATACTGGTCATTTCAAATTTCAAAACCCGACCATGTACATTTTGTTCATTGGCCCAAAAAATGACCTGTGCAAAGTTCAGCTCAATCGGACATGGTTTAGGGGTGCCTCAAAGCGCTCAAAGTTTCGACTTTTTTTTCGATGCCAAATGACTTCGAGAAAGTCGAGATCTGGCGTCATCTCAAAAAAAAAATTGACCGAAAATCGACTTTTCTGAGAGGCCATAAAGGTATGGGAGAAAAAATAATTATCGAATTTAATTAATCGACCGTGTACGCTTTGTTTATTGATCCAAATGACTTAAAAATGCACAAAACGTTGAGATCTGGTGTTATCTCGAAAAAAAATTTGGTCGGAAATCGACTTTTCGAGCTTTTGCCTGAATGTCCAAAAAATCAAAACTTGGAGTGCCTTGAGGCACCTCTAAATACTGTCCGATTGTGCTGAAATTTTGCACAGATCATTTTTTGGGCCAATTAACAAAATGTACATGGTCGATTTTATAAATTCGATAATAATTTTTTTTTCCATTTCTTAGTTGCCACTAAGGCTAAGTCCCAAAAGGATTTTCGACCAAAATTTTTTTTTCGAGATGACACCAGATCTCGTTTCATGCATTTTTAAGTCATTTTAAGGCATCGAAAAAAAAATTCGATTTTCAAAATTTCAATTTCCAAATTTTCGTGGATCAAAAAATCAAAACTTTGAGAGTTTTGAAGCACCTGAAATTTTGGAAGATGTTCGAGGATAAAAAATTAAAACTTTATGCGCTTTGAGGCACCCCTAAGCCATGTCCGATTGAGCTGAAACTTTGCAAAGATCATTTTTTGGGACAATAAACAAACGACATGGTCGGTTTTTGAAATTCGATGAAGAATTTTGTTCTATACAGCCATTACCACCCTAGTATACATAACGTCGGCATCTCTATTTTGAGTTGTTTGCCTAAAGCCTTTGAGATCGATATACGATTCTCTTTATCCGCACGTGCATCGAATCATTTCTGAATACCAGCATGGACTTGTGAGACAACGCTCGACTACAACAAACTTGATGGTTTATGTTTCTAGAAGCGGCAGCAAATTGACGCCATCGACTTTGATTTTATGCGGTAGACAAATTAAGCAGAATGGATCTACCCATTTGGTTAACTCTGTCATCCAAGCTGATATCGATGCTGATAAAATGTGCACAACCAGCATCGCTAAAGCCAGCACTTTAAAGGACCTCGGTGTGCTTCTTGATAGTAAGGCGAATTTTACTCAGCACATAGCAGCAACAACAGCCAAAGTGTACTCAGTGCTTGGTTTCATTGAATGGAATACGCAGAATTTCAGGGATGTTTGTTGTCTGAAGACGATCTTTTGTGCCCTAATACACAGTGTACATGAATATGGTGTGCTTGTGTGGGCGCCATATTATTCCGTTCAGATCAACCACATTGAGCGAATCCAAAGGAACTTTATTCGCTTCGCTTCCATCCGTGGAATGATCCGATTCGCTTGCCACCGAATGAGCAACGTTGTGCTCTTATACACCTTCCGAGCTTGGCGAGTAGACGAGCTGCAGCGTCTATTTATTTTCGACATTCTTTGCAACAATGTGGGTTGCTCTGAGCTACTGGAAAACATTAACCTCAACATCCCGCCCAGAACAACGCGGCGTGCAGTTTTCCTTCGTCTATCAGTTCATCGTATCGCAGGATAATGAAAAAACGGAGCAGAATGAAAAAACGTAGTTACTCTCTAAGTGACGAAAATGGAATGAAAATTTTTATTTATTACCGTATACATAGCAACGAGAATGTGTGTAGAAATGTGTAGAAATGGGATAAATTGTCTGGGCCGAATTTGCATCGGTGTCACACGGTTGTGTAACCCGACACTCCTCCTCAAAGATGCTGGTTCGATGTCTCGTTTGGATCTTTGGCAGTTCGGTGCCTGTTCGGAGGACATACCATCGTTTCGAAGCGGGCGGTGAAGTACCTCGGAGTCATGATCGACGACCGGCTGAACTTCAACCAGCACGTCGACTATGCATGTGGGAAGACGTCAAAGGCCATCAACGTGGTGGCGAGGATCATGCCAGATAGCTTTGGCCCAAGCAGCAGCAAGAGGCGTCTCTTGGCAAGTGTATCTTCGTCGATACTGAGGTATGGTGGCCCTGCCTGGTTGGCGGCTCTGGAAACCCACCGAAATCGGAGGAAGCTGAACAGCACATTCCGACTCATGGCCATGCGAGTCGTAAGTGCTTATAGGACCATTTCGACAGAAGCTGTGTGTGTAATCGCCGGAATGATTCCCATCTGCATCACTCTGGCGGAAGATAGCGAGTGCTACAAGCGACGGGAAAGCAGAGGTATCCGGAAATTGATGAGAGCGGAGTCGTTGGACAAATGGCAGTATGAATGGGATACGGCAGAAAATGGTAGATGGACGTACAGGCTGATACCGGTACTTTCGACCTGGTTGAACAGGAAACACGGTGAAGTTAACTTTTACTTGACGCAGTTTCTGTCTGGGCATGGCTGTTTCAGGCAATATCTACACCGGTTCGGGCACGCAGTTTCATCCCTCTGTCCGGAGTGTGGAGATATGGAGGAAACACCGGAGCACGTCGTTTTTGTCTGTCTTCATGTTTTGTTTTGTCTTCATGTCGGGAATATTGTGGAGGAGATGTGTCGCGACGAGATGATCTGGAATGCCGTGAGCAGTGCAATCACACAAATCATGTCGGAGCTGCAGCGAAGGTGGAGGGCTGACCAAAGTGCTGACAACGTCCGACGGTGAAAGGTGAACAACGGCGACGGCTGTTGCAAGAGATGGTACCTCACGAGAGTAGCTGTGACGGGGTGCGCGTTGTGTTGGAGGGCACCACCTAATCGGCTCTCCGCTGGGAAGAGAAATCTTGCGAGGGTGACTGTGACGGGGCGCGCGTCAAGTTGGAGGGCGCTTCCTAATCGGTGCACGTCTTGACAGGTAAACGGATGCCGATTTAATAACTACGACGGAGTGAGTGTCAAGGAGGGCGTCTTCAAACTGGTGTATACCCCACGAGAGCTGCTGTGATGGAGTGCGCGTCATGTTGGAGGGCACTACCTAATCGGCGCTCCGATGGGAAGAGAAATCCTGCGAGGGTGACTGTGACGGGGCGCGCGTCAAGTTGGAGGGCGCTTCCTAATCGGTGCACGTCTCGACAGGTAAACGGATACTGCCGCGGAGAACAGCAAAAGGCCTGCCTGACAACGCCTGATCGTGGCCTGGATGGAGGAACACCGCGAACATTTCGAAGGAACGAGCATCAAGGATGAAGCCACGATCAAAATGGTGAATACCCCACGAGAGTAGCTGTGACGGAGTGCGCGTCAGGTTGGAGGGCACTGCCTAATCGGCGCTCCGTTGGGAAGAGAAATCCTGCGAGGGTGACTGTGACGGGGCGCGCGTCAAGTTGGAGGGCGCTTCCTAATCGGTTCACGTCTCGACAGGTGAGAAACCCCGCGAGGGTGGCTGTGACGGGTTGCGCGTCAAGTTGGAGGGCAATTCCTAATCGGTTCACGTCTCGACGGGTAAATTCAAAATGCCTGCGAAGAGGACATCAGCGTAGTGGAATTAATAACGAATGGAAAGAAAAAAATATTGAGAAAAAGGGAAGGACAACGCTAGTTAGCGTTGAAAACTCGAGAAGTGCATGAGCACAGCCGCCCCCTGAAGTAGTCGCCTAGATGTGGTCCCAGGGGGAATAAGGCAACGAGTAGAGGGCTTGGTTTTTGTGGGTGCGATCCCCACTCGACGTCTGGGTTAACCCTTCCCAGGTAAGGCTGGTAGAGAGTTCCTCACCTCTTTAAAAAAAAAAAAAAAAAAAAAAAAAAACCTTCGACGTTAAACTGGTTTTTTGGTAGTGGTTTTGAAGCGCCGTCCATACGACTTTGGCCGTCGTCGATCCGCGAATCAGTCCGTGTTGTTATCTTCGACGGTGGCCCTTGCCTTGTCGTCACCTGCATCCCAAGTTGCTTGTACCGCCGTTTCCGGTGGGATAAATTGTCTAGGTCGAATTTGCATCGGTGTCACACGGTTGTGTAACCCGACACATCGTACTACTTACGGACAAAACTGTCGTCTTTTTAACGAAGTATTTGTAAATTTTGACTTCAACATACCCAGGAACAATTTTAAAAAATACGATTAGTTAATCTGTCTGTACGACCAATTTAGAAGACAAGTAATAAATGAATAAATGGAAATGTGGTGGAACAAGATAGCAAATACGGTTACCAGCAGTAGTGTGCAGAGAATGATGGGTGGTATCACAAGAAAAGTTCGAAAATTCATCCGAACAGCTGACGAATAATTTTCATGTTTTTTTCCCTTAAAGTTCATTTAAAACCCTACAAAATGACTTCCTTCCCTTTTCTGAAAGTTATTTTTATGCTGAGAAATGTCCTACTTTATGCGACCAAATTATAACTGAAACAAGCTTAAATAAATAAATAAATCAAGGCCAAAATAAATAAACGGACTGCTATGCATTTATGTTAGGGGTTAACTTAATTCTTAAAACATATTTAACCTTGTTTCGGTATGTCCCATTGTGCATCTTACAAGGAACGAATGTTGCATTTGTTTTTGGTCAAAATATAACGCTTCAAATTCGAAAATATACTGATATTTCAACAATTTAGATGAAAACTATAATATAACCACACCATTCTCGCAATACATGCATAACTGACTGATCATTGTCATGCATTCAATATTTCTGATCAGATCAAAAGTTGCCTACCTCTGGTTTCGGGATTTCAGGGCCCTGGAGCAATAAGAATGAACGTTGTATGCAAAAGATCCATATTCGACCCATAATTGAAGATGTAGTTCATTCAGCATTATACACTGCTCAAAACATCTCATGGTACTTTTAGTTTCACGAATAAATGTCTCAAATCTGGAATACACAAATATTGAAAATGAGTTTTATGACATAAAATGTAACATTCTCAAAGTTTATCTTTGACATTATAGGTTAGGGTAAAGGGTAAAAAGTATTTGAAATGATATACAGTCAACTCTCCCTTACTCGATGTTCTGTAACTCGTTCTGTAACTTTTCTCTAACTCGATGAATTTCATGGCACCTTTGATTTTACAAACATTCTTCTTTCCATAACTCGATACATCCTTAACTCGATGAGTTTTGATTAATTTTTCCATGGATATTCACCTCCCTAACTCGATTAATTTTCGCGTAGGGGTAATGAGGGCAAATTGGTCATAGGGAGCAAAGTGGTCACGTCACCAGCTTGTTTGATAGTATAAATATTGACTATTGACACCAGATTGTTAGTCACCTTATGTTTGAAGAATTTAATGACTTAATTTTTTTAAATTTAATTTAATGAAATTAATGACCATGTACTTCAGTAGTACTGTCACATGTCAAAATATAAATAAAAACAGAAAATGCTCTCACGATAGCCATTCGGCTGTAGTTCTGTGCGCATGCTATCTATCGAATTTCTCGTGATAATTAGGTTATTCAATCTGATATGTTGGACAAATCATCAGTTTGGACGACTGTTCACATATTATAGGAGAGATGAACAGATATTTTGTTCAATCTAATTAATTAACATAGAAATTACTTTGATGTTTGGGGGCAAAGTGGTCATAGGTGCATAACGACTTACAATGTTCTGTGTACTAAAGCTAATATATCTCATAAAATTCTGCTTTTGAAGAGGTTTCATTTGTGGCTTTGACCCTGGAAAAATATGCCACTCCAACTAAACCAAGCCTTATTTTGCGGAACGTTATGTGTTTCTTATTTTATACATGTACCAATGTATGTATAGGAAAAATTTCATAAACCGACCATGTACATTTTGTTTATTGGCATGAAACGCATATTGATTTGATTTTGATTTTTTGATCCTAGAAAATCTTCCAAGGAGGGAGTAAAGGAAATTTGGAAAATCGATTTTTTTTTTGATACCAAATGACTTAAAAATGCATGAAACGTCGAGATCTGATGTCATCTAGAAAAATGTTTTTGGCCGAAAATCGACCTTTTGTGACTTAGCCTGAGAGGCAATGAAGGTACGGAAAAAAATCGAATTTAAAGAACCGACCATGTACATTTTGTTTATTGGCATAAAACGCATAAAACGTCGAGATCTAGTGTTATAACGAAAAGACAATTTTTTTCCGAAAATCGACTTTTTGGCATGAGTGGCCAAAAAATCCAAATTTGAATGCTCTGAGGCATCCCTAAATCTTGTCCGATTGAGCTGAAATTTTGCACAGGTCATTTTTTGAATCAATAAACGAAATGCACATGGTCGGTTCTTTAAATTCGATTTTTTCCGTACCTCCTTGGAAGATTTTCGAGGATCAAAAAATCAAAACTTTGAGCGCTTTGAGGCGCTTTGAGCTGAAACTTTGCACAGATGATTTTTTTGTGCCAATAAACAAAATGTACATAGTCGGTTTTTGAAATTTTGCATGACCATTTTCGCTGCCACCCTAATGTACCTACTATATCGATATGAATTGAACAAATTTGGACGAAAAAAAACGCATAAATCTATCATATTTAGCTTGATATGTGCAAATGACCACTTTGCCCTCACTAGGTGACCACTTTACCTCCAAACAAAAAAAAAGATCGATTTTTCACCTTTTTTTCTAATGATGAAAAATGTAGTATTTTGAATTTTCATAGTAATAGCCGAATGCTATCTTGAACAACAATGAGTTGAACTATAATATTCTAAGAAAAAAGGGAATTATAGCGGTATGTGGACGCTGAAAATGGGCCTATTCCTTAGGGTGACCACTATACCGACACTTCCTCTACATGTTTTTGTGCCATTTTCATTTTTGTGTCATGTAATTTAAATTGCTCTTGGAAGTGAAGATGAAAAACTTTCAAGCGAACGATTAAAGCGCTAAAGAGAACTGTACAGCGCACCCGAAATCTCTCCGACCAAAGATGAAATCGATAAGTTTACAATTTTTCCAGAAATCTTTACTTCCCTAGCTCAGCAGCTGGACTTCGACATAATCATGAACCTGAATCAGTACTATTGCCATTTTCGATTACAGGCAAACCTTTTTTTGTGCATGGGATAGAGACCGCATGAAAAAAATCATGCAAAACTTCACCAGTAGCTTTAAAAACCCGTGTTCGGTACACATTTTAAAAAAAAAAAACTTTTCTTGTGCGGTGGATAGGGACCGCATAAAAAAAGATTCCCCCAAGAAAATAACTCAAATCCATGCCATTCACCATTCGATTTTCTTTTAGTTCCTTGCTTTGCGATGGGACAGTTTGCCTCTTCGGTTGCCCGTGGCTGTTTTGTGCTTTTAGTTGCATGACGAAACGTGATGCTGTTAGATATCATGTCATGCGAAAACTTAGAAAAACTTAGAGCATTTGATGGGAGGAGGGGAATGATTTCAGAAGTGGATAATTGAGACGCAAATATGCTTTTTTCGCACTGAAATGCATATAAACCATTTAAAAAAACTAAATGGACGATAACTTCGTCAAATATGCTTATTTTCATATACAGAAAACCGCACAAAAAATCGCACAAAAACAGGTTTTACTGTAATTTGTTCCATTAGTTAAACAATGACTGCAACAAATGGAGGATGTTTGTCCTTTTTAACCTTCATGTTATTCAGCATTGTTATTGTATTCAAATGCTCTCTAGAATCCTTCAGATAAACCGGTATTGAATGCAATTGAAATACTTTCACCCTCTAATATCAATAAGGTTAAATCTAAGACTTTTTAAAATTGCTTAGGGAAAGCCAAATTTTCCTTCAATGATAATGGCGTGTACAGTACCGTTCGATTTCTCTACGTCCTTTAATGATTAGTGCGAAAAGGACCAAAACGTGATTTGCTGTGATCTGATGTCAGATACCGATATACTGGAAAGTGTTGAAAGGGCTGAAAATAGTAGTCCTATCGAGTTGGAGAATGTTCAGGAAGGTTCAGATGATTCTGTCAAAACTACACCCTCGAACGTTAAATCAAACCTGAAGAATATGTCCGGAATATTGAAATCAACAGAAAATGTTCCTGCGAAATTATTTGAACTTTTCTTTCTGATTGAACAGTTCCTGCGTGATCGTTACAATTTAGTTTGAATAACATACCTAATGAATATTTTCTTTGTTAACCTAGTTCCTTATGCAGGTCGGACTCGATTATAAATAGACTCGATTATATATAATTTTAGACTCGATTATATACAGTTTGAAAAAAAAGTTTTTTTTTATGATTCACATATGATTTATTTCAAGAAAAAATGTAACCTTTCAACGTTATAGTGAAATTTAAGTGGCTTTTATAAGTACAGTACATCGCGATTTTTGAAGATTTTGTTTGAATTTTCACCAGGAATTGTTTATATCGAAAATGCAGTGAAATTAGGAGAGCTAGAATGATTGATTGATAGAAACAATCAAGTTTTGTATGATTTTTTGGAATAAAATTAATAATTACAAATTCAAAATTATTAACTTTTAAATTTTCCACTTCCAAAATGTTATTTTAATTCACTAATTTAGATGTTATTCTACTATCCTGTGCTAAATTTTCTCATCTTTCAAATGAAACCAACAGAATTAGCTTACGTAGCGTACTTTTTAACGCAGAGCCAGTTTGAGGCAACAGTTCTATAACTCTGTCATCGTTGAAATACGAACACATGCGTAGAATTATGTTTTTCGGCGAATATAACTGTCTATCACCTCCTGAGAGATTTTGAAAATTATTTTTTTTTACATGTGAGAAAGGTGTTTTCTGACTTTAAGGGGATGAATCAAAAATCAAATTCATATAATAATTGGGACACTTACCCTAATATAATATATTTGCAATTTGACATAAAAAAATTATGGAAAAAGTGTTCTGTATCTCGATATCTCCCTAACTCGATGGTCCCGAGTTAGGGAGAGTTGACTGTATTCACATTCAATAAATTAGTTCCGTTCTGAATGTCCAAGCTTTTTTTAATTTTCGTAAGACCCTTCTCTAGGCATGCAAAGTCATGCTAAGTCGAAAAAAATAGAATCATTGTTTAACATAACGTATTATTTAGTGAGATATATAAAAAAATTACCTTATCGTTTCAGTTGAATTTAACGTTGTTTCACATTTGCTGGCTTTTGATAACGAAATACCTGCCCATGAATCAAACCGAATTGGTTCAATGGCCAGATCCATGACATAATATTTAATGGCTTTTGTAAAATCTCTGCATTTGAAATAATAGTCTGCTAAAAGATAATATATCGAACTAATACTGAAAGGCAGCACATCCTTTCTATAGGCTCTCAGAATTGCGGTTTCATCTCCGTTAATGAAATTAGTTATTGTTGTAGTGTGCTGCGTTACATCACAATTCACTGGCATTATTAACAGAATGTGTTGCAGTAATGCTTCCATGTCAGCAGAAATTGAGTCAATTCTGTAAATATACATACATATATTAATAATGGTAATTATTATGTTCGATTCGAAAATTAATACTTATATGAATTAAACTCTGGGAGTATATCGGGACGGTAAATGTCGAATAGTTGAATTGCTTTTTCCCAGGTCAACTGACTTGAAGTGGCTTCGTGATCTTGAATATGACGCGTTCTACCTTTTCTTGGAGGGTACCCATATAAACAATATGTAGCTTGTTCTAAACATTCATTGATGATGTCGCGATATGCTTCGAACAAGGGAGAGCGCAATTTAGGAACGATAACATCCAGCATCATGAATAGTAGCTCGTTATTTTCTTTTGAACACCATTGTCGCCTTGAAAAATTATTACAACCGTTTTTGTTGAATTATAGTTAATGTGATAATATTTATATTAATTGCTAAATTTTTGTCATTGTGGAAATCAGTCATCATTTGAACCATTATGTATACTGCTGTTCTACGCATAGTTGTCCCATGTTACTTTTTTACTATTTTCACTCTTTCAAATAAAACGATGTTTTTATGTATACTTTCCGGGAAAAAAACACAAAAACACTTATTGTTTGTTTCCAGCTTTTAAGAAAAACAACGTTAACTTCAAATGTCCCATGTTGATATTCTAGGCACCACTTTCTCACCATGAATTTTTAAACCCGTAATCAAGCTTGATTGATTCAGTGAGGGGAACTTTTCACATTTCATCAAACATTGGGGTACTGCTTGTAAAAAACCGGTGTATTGATAAATTGAAATGCTTAACCCTCTCGCTACGAGCATCGTCTATCAACGACAACCGCGCGACGACCTGCTGTGTGTACGAGCGTCGTCTTTAGACGACATGAGAGTGATACTGCACATCGATCACTCATTGGTTGCTGATTTTCTCAGTTGCTGATTTTGGAACATAGGACAACTATGCGTAGAACGGCAGTATATGTTAGTAAAATCTCATTATTATTACTATGACTTTCAATAAATTTATTGATACCATAAAGTGTATACACACTATATATACGTTATGAAAAGTCCCTCCCACACATTCATTTGAGCCCATAGTAAGAACATGCAACCGAGCCTGGCCCATTGCACGCGCGCCAGATTAACGATGATGCGCGCGAGAATTCGCCAGAAAGGAAAACAAGGTATCACCTTGCATAAATACCAAGCCACCGGGATGAACGCAGACTCAGCAGTCTGTAGTCTTTATAATGGGTTCGATGCAAAAATATGGTTTTCTATGTTAACCAGGGAAAGAAGACTCTAACTGAGTTTTACAACCAAGTTAAGAAAATTGATACGTCAATTAAGGCGACAGCAGCTTTGATGGACGACTACAAATCATCCACTAAAGCTATAAATAGTTTAATAAGTCTTATGGCTTTAACAAGATTCATCGACGGGCTAAATGACGAGCTATCAATGCACGTTAGGAGTTATAGACCGCAATCCCTTGAGGACGCTTACTCCATAACTATGCAATATTCTAATGCAGCATATAGACAAAGACTCAACAAACAAACAATAGATCAAAAGACGACCAAAGCAAACAACTTTAAACCATCCGATAGCACCAACAAAAATTCCAACTTGTACCTCAACCCGTTCAATCAAAAACCAAACACTTTCAACAACGGTGGATCTTCGAATACGAAACCATCCTATCCAATTGCAAAGTCAAATGGGTCCGGTAGATTTAAGAATAGAGAGCCGCTACCAGACGACGATGTTTCCATGAGAACAGCAAAATCTCGGACGGAGGTTAACAACCACGAAACTGGGCAAAGACAAAAAAGGGACGACGGCAAAAATTGTGGGGATGAACACGACACCTCCCAACAGCTCGAAGAGTCAATCTTAAACTCGGAGGACGACGATTATTTTGTCGACGAGGAGCCCTTATCTAAGGTAACCAACATAAAAGGAACACACACAATCGACAGATCAGCATCCTTCGATCCGTTTTAACTGAATTTGACTTTGAAATAATTTATAAACCTGGCAGAGAAAACGTCGTAGCCGACTCCCTGTCTAGAATAAAACCAGCAGAAATAAACTCCAATGACATACAGGAAAATCAAGACGAACCTGACACCGACGGCATGACAGTACATTCAGCAGACACCAGCAACGATCATTATATTTGGACAACAGAAAGACCAACAAATTCATTCAAAAACCAGATCATATTTAAAATTTCTCCTACAGACATAGAAGCTCACGAACAAATCTTCACAAAATACCACAGATTTATAATCTCAAAACCAAACTACACAGAACAAGACATAGTAACTATTTTTAAAGAAAAACTTAATCCAAACGGTATAAATTGCATCTATTGCCCTTTAATGCTAACACAATTAATTCAGGAAACATATCGCAAACATTTTTCTCATAACAAAATCTTCAAGCTCCTTATTTCACAGGTATTACTCCAGGACATAAGGCTACCAGAGGAACAGGACGAAATCGTGCGCAAAACTCACGACTATGCCCATAGAGGGATCAAAGAGAATAAAGCTCAAATCCTGTTAGAATTTTTCTTCCCCGAAATTGATAAAAAATTGAAAGTTTATATAAATAACTGTCCTACTTGCAAAAAATGTAAGTACGACAGAAAACCTCCGAAATTGGTTCAAAAAACTAAGCCCGCAGAAAATACATTTGAAAGGATCCATATGGATATATTTTTTATGAGTGGAAGAAAAATGCTAACTATAGTAGACGCTTTTTCCAAATTTGCAAACGTGATCGCTCTTGAAACAAGGACTATCGTAGACCTTAAAAGGGCAATCACAGAGCACATCAGAATTTTCGGCAAACCAAAATCGATAACTTGCGATCAAGAACCAAGCTTGACATCGCTCGCCTTCATTGGATTCATGCAGGATTTGGATATTGAAATTCATTTTGCGAGTTCAAGTAACTCAAACGGAATAGTGGAACGATTCCACTCTACACTCATTGAACTATATAGAACTTTAAATTCGAAATACAAAGACATGGAATTCTTCGACAAAATTAACATTCTTGTGGATATTTATAATAACACAATTCACTCAGCGACCGGCTTTAAGCCAAAGCAAGAAGTCTTTAACCACCATAATGAAACAAGCGCGGAAGAAATTTTTCAAAATTACAGTAAAATTCAGTCTGCCATTAAGGTCCTAATGGAAAAACGCAGAAAGCAGATAGAAAATGAAAACAAGGTAAAAACCTTGCCAAAAACTTTAGAACCAGGAGAAAATGTATACGTAAAAGTTAATCAGAGAATAACAAAAGACAAAGACCCATTCAAGGTTTCAAAAGTCGTGGACGATAACGAATTGACATTTAAAGATACTTACGGAGTAAAAATTCATAAAAATAGGATCAAAAAATGATTTTTTTTCTTTTTCTTTTCGGTCTGTTTCAGGATCATTCCACTTACTTCAGCGACATTTTACCACGACGTATCGACAAATAACGGACTTTTGACCTTAAAATTAGACTCGGTTAAGATAAATTAGGATACGACCGTATAATACATAAAATTAACCTAGATGAAATAGGACAAAATATAAACTATATCGAAAAATTAGCAAATAACCTTAATGTAACGGATCACTTACAACAAAAAATCCAGTTTAAAATTAAAAAGGCTTATGAAAAGTTGACAGGATTTTACCCAAAACGTGCAAAAAGAGGACTTATTAATGCTTTAGGAAACGTGATGAAATTTATAGCAGGCAACCCCGACCAGGAAGACCTCGACTTAATCAATCAAAATTTAGAGATGCTTGAAACTAATAGCAACAAAATCATAGATAATCAAATAAAACAAGTAAAAATCAACAATGTACTTCAAGCTACTATTAATAAAGTCTCAAAAACCATAAGATCAATTAAGGAACATGTACAATCTCAAGACACGATAATTAGAAAAGACTTGGAACTCATAAATCTTATTTTGAATACTGATATCCTGATAAAAACCTTAGAAGACCTCGAAGAACAGATTGCCTTTTCAAAATCTAATAGCTTGAACAAAAACATTCTCAGTATGGCTGAAAAAGATTATATTTTGAAATTTTTAGAAAGCCAACATATTGCTATTAAATTTGAAGATGAAATTTATAAATTCGTAAGATCAGTTGTATCGCTACAAAATAATCAAATAATCATTATAGTCAAACTCCCCATCATTGAACCGAACGAGTACTCATTGATGCAGTTAGAACCTGTCAACGTGAATGGAACCAGAATCGACACGAACATCCGCTATGTGGCCAAGTATCAGCAGTCATTATACGAGCAGAGTGAGAGGTGTTTCATTTGCGACAATAACTTGCCAGTGAACGACGGTTGCATCTCCAATATCCTGACAAATCAAAAAGCCAAGTGTCCGATGCATAAACAACCAGAACGTCCAATAATCAAGGAAATCAGTGTCGGAACAATTCTCATCGACACAAATAAAGCAGTCTACATTTTAGACTCATGTGGAGAATCACAAATCATTTCCGCTCCAACTATTATTGAAACAGGTAACTGCACAGTTACAGTGCAGAATGTAACCTTCAGAAGCAACTCTAAAACTATAAATAAATCTGAATATCTCACACCCATATTTGGAAAAGAGATAGAAACCATTAAACAAAAACCAGACATCGAAGAAATACACCAGATGAATATCGAAAATTTGGAGGAAATTCAGAGACTTAAGCTTCACATGATCAGCTCTCAAACGCTCGGAGGACTAGCGATAGCCTCTACCATCCTGTCAATAGTAATCATCTTATGCATTCGCAGATACAAATCCCAAACTAGAAGTCAACCCCAACAGGATAAAAAAGAGGACATCGTCACCTCACAGATTACCAACAAGAAGTTCGACATCAGCTCCCCGGAAAACAATCAGAAAGGAACAGTAACCGATATCCTGAAGGACGAGCCAACCTGCCTAACGAAATCCTTCCTTCCGGCACCCAGATTTGTCCTTACCAAGGGATCCAGAAAATCAACCGAGGACGCTTGACTCTTAGGGGGGAGACGTTATGAAAAGTCCCTCCCACACATTCATTTGAGCCCATAGTAAGAACATGCAACCGAGCCTGGCCCATTGCACGCGCGCCAGATTAACGATGATGCGCGCGAGAATTCGCCAGAAAGGAAAACAAGGTATCACCTTGCATAAATACCAAGCCACCGGGATGAACGCAGACTCAGCAGTCTGTAGTCTTTATAATGGGTTCGATGCAAAAATATAAGTTAGTTCTAAGTATGATGTTATAGCGATAAGTGAAATCGTGAATAAATTTATTTTTTATGCTTTCCCGTACGGAAGCTACATAACTTATATATATATATAAGTTATATATATATATATATATATATATATATATATATATATATAAGTTATATATATATATATATATATATATATATATATATATATATATATATATATATATATATATATATATATATTTATATCAAATCTGTGGTGGGAAGACATCGAACAGAAACTTGTGAATGTGAATTGCAAGCTTCAACTCATTTTCATGTTCCGCGTGATATGAAGAAAGAAAACAGAAAGCAGCATCAAAATCGTCTTTACTTAATCCACTACCGTGAGGGAATGTTAGGGAACCGTCACCATGTGGGCCCTACTGACTATACAAGCCATCCGGGGTGCGAAGAATAACTTAACCCATTCTGGAAGATGCCTGAATTCCAGACACAACTCGAGAATCTTCTGTCCAAAAACGACGTCGCATTCTCTGCAGTCAACCCCGAGCCACTACTGACTGTCTGATGCTGCGTTTAAGTGTGCCAACTTCAAGGAAGACCACCACGGTACGGGACGTGTTCGTTCTAAAGGACTATTCTGATAAATTCGCAGGAATACAATATTGTTAACCATTCGCTACGAGCGTCGTCTATAGGCGACATCCGCGCGACGACCTGTGTGTAAGAGTGTCGTCTATAGAAGACGACGTTTATAGATGACGGTTCGTACACACAGCTCATCGCGCGGATGTCGTATCAGGGTGATACTGCACATCGATCACACCAGTGCGATATGCATACTTTTCGACGCAGTGCTCCGTTCAGCGGTAACACTATGACGGAGCACACTGCCATAATGAAATGGTTAAATATGGGTAAGGGGACAGACATATTAACACGTTGGGTACTGACGTTGACGTTGAGCCCCGTTTCGGTACTGACGTTGAGTATTTCGTTAGAAAAGTGTCGATCACTGAGACTGACAGTTAAAAAATAAAGAAATAAAAAATAACATGGTTTGTTTTTCAATGTTTTACAATATGTGACCACTTTCTAGTGGAACTTCTGACTATTTCCTTTTTGCATATACAATCAATAACTTTTGGAGCGAAGACCGACACTGATATTATGCAAATGCTCTTAATGCGGACTAAATGGAAAGGCAGCAAGAAAAAAAATACGGGGTTGTATCCAGGACACGACCGCTTAGGACGTAGGTCTACGCATTTGATTTATTTAATTTGCTTGTTTGTTATTTCAGATATCATGCAAAATGTAAAAATATAAAACACTTTTTATAAGAAAGTTTCGGTGAACCTGCGATTCTTTCTTGCCTTTGCGAGAACAATACACAAACTGGTCATTTATCGTGCTCCCGGTGGGTTTTTTAGCATTTGACATACACACTCGCCCTCATGCGATTAAATATTTATTCCAACAGCACCCGCTGTTATTTCACATTCCATAACCTCTTTACTATATATTGGCAACCCTTAAAACAACAAAAGTGACAATATTTGCAAGTATCAAGTATCGTGCTTCAAGTTGTTCAGTGTTGCCACAGTGGTATCGCACCTATGACCATCTTTCGTGCATCGCCATTCAACCAGAACCATACAAGCGTTCCTCAGAGAACGCACGGTAACACACAGATGTATCGATAAAAATGAGACATCGCGAGAATGACCGTTACTCGAATTCTCAGTCAAACCCATTACCAAAGCTAAGAGATTGTTGCATCGGAGCGGGGCCGATACGCTAGAGATGGGCAAATCAGCTCATCATGGTGAGCGGCTCAGAGCCGTTCAGCTCATACAAGAGAGCTGCTCATTTGGAACAGCTCTTCAGCTCAGTTGAATTTTGCGGTTGTCCACACAATTGCATAACTACCATGGGACATTTTATAGTGTGCATTTTCACAATGGACGGAAAGCAGAAAAATAAACGAATTTAATATATAATTGTACACAAACAAAAACTAATATGAATTCTAATAATATGATATAAAACAAAAATTGAATGCTGCAATCCAACATAGAAGATGCTTAGGATATGCTGAACTTAAACAACAGAAAAACCAGCAGTAGCCAAATAAAATGCCTTCAGAAATATTGGCCGACACAACGTCTTTTGATAAAACTTCCGAGATATTTTTTTGCATCCAAGTATATAAAAATAAATCCACTAATAGGCGCAACGAGAAATAATTCTTCGCGATGACAAAGGTAACAAAAAGACCATTATAAATCATTAGCATTTATACCGGGTTGTTTCTGATGTGTTTCGCTGTTTCGATTCAGCACGCGGAAATAAGTTTATGTGTTTCAACAGTCATGTTTAAATAACAACATAATATAGTAATTTCATTTACAAGCATATAATAATGTTTATTATTTTGTTTGGTAACGAACGATTGAATATCTTCAAAACAAAAACCTTTTTCCTATCTGGCATCTCTGCTAAAGCTAAAGAAGAAGAGGGACACACGAAAACAAACTGACGTCATATCATAAAACGCGGGAGACGAAAAATTCTTTCGCGTCTCAAAATTCACACTCTCTGCAGCTTTTGCGCTCCACAGCTATGCAGCTCAGCAGCTCATCCTCTCAGCTGCTCATCCGCTCAGCTGCTCATCAGCTCAGCTGCTCGTCAGCTCAACAGCTCAGCAGCTCAACAGCTCATCAGCTTAACAGCTCATCAGCTCAACAGCTCATCAGCTCAACAGCTCATCAGCTCAACAGCTCATCAGCTCAACAGCTCATCAGCTCATTAGCTCAACAGCTCCGTAATGAGCTGATGAGCTGCGTTGTTTTGATTGCGAACCGATCCGAATCCGCTCACTATAGTGAGCGGATTCATTATAATGAAGCGATTCGAATGAACAGCTCATGAGCGGATGGCACATCTCTACGATACGCACGAAAGCAATTACAAATGGCAATTAAAAGTAGCAAAGGTGCGTTATTACGTTTCATTCATAAGTTTCGCGTGTATCGTTTTTTGCGCAATGAACGAGACAAACCGAAATCGAAGAAGCAACTGCAACGAATGAACTCACGACATAGGCTCGACAAAGGCTCGCTGTAGCCATTGTTTGTACAAGAAAATGGTATTTGGAGACCTATGAAACCTCAGGTCTCTTCTTTGTATATTGAAATTAACTTCGTTTTGTTAATTCGTCGATTATGAGGGTTACTTTACTGTAGATGACACAAGACATACCTCATGAACTAGCAGAATGATTTCGGCAGAATGGTGTGCAAACAACAGAAGCTCACATGGAGGAACTGCATGATGTTAAGATCCCTACACATTAAAAAGCATGATGGATATGGTATGAAAGAAAATTACTTGAATATTTGGATATTATTTATTTAGATCAGAGATCGAAATCCTCGCTCGGATGCACGATAAATATTCAGTCAATCAATCCAGTTTTCGATGAACCGATGAACGATGAGGTGTATTGTTGATATTTTCGTCTCTTCCTTTTCACCAAAAATTCTTTTTCAGAGAGAAAAATATGTGGAAAATTTCTATCTCGGAAGTTCAACGAGAATGCTTTTTCGGCTCTCATTTGGTACTGAAAATATGGAGCGAAAAATCATAGCTAACTTTACCAACGTTAGTCTGTTAGGACAGCGTCCAAACGATCTGCATTTGGACAGCGTCTGAATTGTACAAATATTAATCCATGTCATGTTCACTTCACGATGAAACCCAATATTGCCGCATATTTTCCTGCAATGTATTTAGCTGTACTTAAGAAGTTGATTTAGATACATAATTATGACAAATGAATAAAATAGTAATGAAAGAATAAAAAAAATGTTAAGAGAAATATATTTGTAAAATCAGCTACTCAAATTTTTACCATCAAACTCCGTACCTACCTTCCTAGTAGTTCATGTGCAATGAAAAACATCATTACTGAATTCAACATACTTTCGTCTTCAATCCCATTACTCGACACATCATTTACAATCCAACAATTTTTACGATAAATCATATTTCTATCATCTTGTCTGAAAAAAGGGGAAAGGATTATTTAGTCAATTTTCGATAACTTGCAAAGAAGCACTAAATCTAAGGTGAATAACGTTGGCATAAACGATATGTTAGTGTGGTAAAAATTTGAGGTTTGGTGGAATTTAAAAAAAAATAAGTTGAGGGTCATATAAAAATGACGCGAGAGGCAATCTCCCCCTTGAAGCGATTGATAAACATAGACGGAAAGTATTAAATGAATACACTCCGACCAGACTACACCCAAACTCAGGGAAGCAATAGATTTGATGATAGCCTCTCATAATATGCCTAACAGTTACTTATGGAGAACTGACACAGACACAAGATGACACACTACCAAGCAAACCATTTATCATGACAATGTCATGCGAAAATGCGAAAACAGAATAGAAACTGAGAGAGGTTGGCGTCGACATCATGCCTCATACCGTATGGGTCATACGGTATGAGGCATGATGTCGACGCCAACCTCTCTCAGTTTCTATTCTGTTTTCGCATTTTCGCATGACATTGTCATGATAATTGGTTTGCTTGCACACTACAAAAACAAGATCAAACTGTAGTACATTCTACAAGAAGAAAACGATGGGTAACTGAAGCAGCTGACTGGAACAAATATGAGAGTGAAATCGAACGTGCCTTAACAGATATAGAAAGTATAGACCCCATGGGACTAACAGATATAATAACAACTGGGGCAAGCAAAAGTATGAGGAAACAACTGGTTACAAACCAAAGAGAGAGGTTCCATGGTGGTCCAGCGACGTACACCAAGCTATGAAAAACCGTAAAAAGGCACTCAGGAAATTAAGAAATTCCAACCCTTCCTCTCCTGAATACCAGGAAAACGCGAAAGAGTTCCGAATAGAGAGGGATATACTATTAAAAACACTTAACGAAGTATTTTGTAGGTCGTGGAGGCTACCAATCTTAAAGCAAATGAAAGTGTGGGGATTTGACGGTTCGATTCTAGGTTTCGTCAAAGACTTCCTGACGGATAGGAAAATCAAAGTGTTTTGCAAAGGAGCATTGAGCTCATCTAGAACCCTACAAAACGGCAAACCGCAAGGGTCAGTAATGTCCACAACGCTATTTCTAATAGCTATGGTGTTCATTTTCGAAAGGGTAAATAACGTGTCTCTGGTGGTATACACAGATGACATTACACTAATTAACTACTGCGAAAGGCCAGGCTGGAATAGAAGGAAAACTCAAAGGGCAATCAACCACATACAATGTTGGGCCAACGAAAGGGGATTCAAGATCAATCCCCAGAAATCAAAACTAGTACATATATGCGGAAGACGAAACCATAGAAAGGCCCCCACGCTCCATCTGGGAGAACGCGTAATCCCACAAGACAGAAAAGTGAAACTATTGGGAGTAACTATAGATTCAAAATTAACTTTCAGACACTCTGAAGAAGTCAAGAGAACAACACAATGTTATATAAGAGTAATGAAAATAATAGCAGGAAGGTTCAAACCTAGCAACAGAAATACCCTAATAAAGGTGCTACAATATTAGCCAAAATACTACATGGAGCTGCGCTGTACTCAGGAGCAGGCGATGAAGCTACTAAGACTCTAGATACTATATACAATGAAGGAATCAGAATAGCATCAGGTGCTTTTTGCACCAGCCCAGTACTTTCAATTTATGGCGAGTGTGGAGAGTTTTTTCTCAAATATCAGATCATTAGAAACGTCTGTACAAAAGCATATCAACTAAAAGATAAAATCGCAGCAGACCAATGGGAAACTCTCCCCCTATTGGAAAGAGTGAAAAACAGTTTTAAACAGCTCACAAATCAATAACTACCTCACACCGTAACAAGTGTACCCACAAAGAACATGGGTACACCACTGTCCAATTATTGATTAGTCAATAAAATCCAATATTAAGGCAGGATGCCCTAATAATATCGCAAAAGCGAACTTTAGAATGTACACTCATAAATACCCAGAAAGAAGCCTCATATACACTGACGATTCGAAAACAAAAAATGATGTGGGGTATGCTACGATCCTCAACACAAACGTGTGCATAAACGGTAGACTACCAAACCAATGTAGCATATTCTCTGCTGAGGCATATGCTCTCTTTAAGGCAACCCAGACAACCAGAGAAGGTTCAATAATATTGACGGACTCGGCAAGCTGTCTAGCTGAGTTAGAAAACGGAAACTGTGCTCACCCATGGCTGAAGCAAGCCAAAGCAACAGCTTGGGAAAAAGGTATCAGATTTACATGGATTCCCGGTCATTCTGGGATAGAAGCAATGAAAAAGCGGACAGTTTAGCCAACGGCGGTCGATCCAAGCCACTTGAAGACAGAGCCCTACTAAAGGAAGATACCATCAGGTGGATCAAAGAAGAAAGAATGGAGAATGGAACAAAACGTGGTCCTACTGCAGAGAACATAAACTCAGAAAAATCAAATACAGCAAAGAGAAATGGACCGAAGCAGAAAACCCTAGGGACCAGAAGTTACTTACTAGACTCAGGATAGGCCACACCTGGATGACGCACAGCTCAATCATGAGCCAGAGGCACCAATATGGACTTACGTGTGAAATCTGTGGTACAGCTATGACAGTAGAAGATATACTTGAGTAGTGCAGAAAACACGACACAACATCCAGGAGATACTGAAAAATAGCACCGAGAAAATAAAAAGAACGTATGATTTCATAAGAGACTGTAAATTAACGAATATGATTTGAGTTAGGGACTAGAGATAGGCCCACTATATCACAAATACTCAAAAAAGACAAAAGGGTGAACAGAGCAAAAAACGCCTGCTCAAAGTGATGGTGAACAGGAGCATAGGAAATATAGGGAAAATGTAAAAAGAGATAAACTTAGGCGAATGGCAGAGCAGCTAGTTACTGTATAATAAATGTTAAAGCCTAATAAACAAGATATGCACACACACCTCGGTCCTAATATTCATTGGTTTGTAACCGGATCCAGTGGTAATAATTAACAGAAGTAGTTGGGGCATTAGTACTACGACGCGAGACGTAGACCGTCGTAAGACTAACTAAAGCGAAAGCTTTTGCCATGGATGCTTGCATTAATCAAGAACGAAAGTTAGAGGATCGAAGGCGATTAGATACCGCCCTAGTTCTAACCGTAAAGTATGCCAATCAGCAATTGGGAGACGCTACTGTATGGTGCTCTCAGTGCACAATGGTCCAGGAGATGCATATAAGTGGAAATTAGCATTTAGAGCTCGACACTTACTCTCTAGACAAAAACTGTTTTCGACAAAGTTGTTACACATAAGCGCTCATTATTATGTTACCAAAAATAGGGTGACCATAATTGTCGAAGAAAGAAAAAAAACTAACTTTCTTATCTTTATAGATAGAATTAAACATAATTCAACAATATTGTAGGCCCCTTTATTTAAAACATCTTTGTAGAACAAAGTTTTTTTTCTATCTTTTGAATTAACCGACATAGCGCCTTTCTTCTATGTTGCGCTAAGGTTACCATGAAAAAAACTGTTTTTTTCCTCTAACTTTTATATTTCAAATTCTACAGGCAAATTATCTTCGAAAAACTTTTAGAGCTTACTAATACGAACATTTTGCGATGCAGAACTTGTCAATATCTCAACTTCACTCAAATTTATTGATATTTCTTTCCAAAAAATACGCTCTCTGTAATTGTTTGTCATGCTTTCTGGGGAAATCATAAACAAAGTTTATTGGCGACATTTGAAAGTGCAAATTAAGACAGTTTTTGTCTAAAAAAACATAAGCCACCATAGAGGTTCGAAAACAACCAGACCCCTCTTGTGTGAAGGTCTCAAAACATACGCTAGCGTAGCGGTTCGAAAACTACCAGACCAGTCTTGTGGGAAAGTCTCAAAACATGAGCCACCGTAGCGGTTCGGAAACTACCAAACCAGTCGTGTGGGAAAGTCTCATAACATAAGCCACCGGTTCGAAAACTACCAGACCAGTCGTGTGGGAAGATCTCAAAACATACGCCACCGTTAGAGGTTCGAAAAAGCCAAAGGTTAAGCCGATCACACGGTCTTTGGACCAATGATGACAAAAATATGTCCCAAGTAACGAAATTCGGCGAGATGTCCATTCTGCAAGTGCGATGGGTTCTAAGAACCCAGGAGTGAACTGTACATCGTATGTTTACATGCGAACGTACTGCGTACAATCGTACAATCATTGTGCGATGTACACATTTTTGAGTGCCTATATTTACCAATTTAACTATATGTGCTGCATAAGTAGCGCATATGCGTAATTGTGTTTTTCGGCCTTCAGTGGTGGAAGAACATTAAACATAGTCAAACGTGCGAAGACCCCGGCGCACGGCTTGATGAACACACGTCACAAGATGAAAGTCTTTGTGTGTTCCATCTTCTCCATACATGAGATAGTTCTTGTAGGCCTCAAATAATGTGTGACTACCTCCTCAATTTAAGTACAGTTAACCCTCCTATAACGCGATGAGTGCGTTCCGTGTTATATGGAAACCACGCTATAAGAAACTCAGAATGAGTACAAATCACATCATTCGTACCGTGTAGTATGGTGACCAATGAGAGATCATAAAAGGAAATGATGAAAAAATAAAACAAAAAGTAGAAGGGTCTGAGCCTAGGGGCACGGACGGAAGTTTAACGTAGGACTTTATTGAGAACAGTTGTTTTTATTTTAAATGCAATTCTTTCCATTGTTCAGAAATTTGTTAGTTTAATTCTTTTGAAACTCTAAATAGTAGTCCTGAAAAGGCCAGAAACCATCAAACGGTTTGTAACGGTTTGAACTCATAATCGAGAGCAGTAGCTTTTTCGGTGGAATAATGCTCGTTTGCAGACTATCACAATCGAATCGTATTGGTTGTACTGCTCAATCTATCATAGAAGGAATTGAGTCATTAAGAATTATGAATATGAGTCATGAAGATTAACCCTTTGTGGTCGTTTGTCTGCTCTCCATCACCACAGCAAGGTATCATACTAATATATCATTAAACGATGTTATAGTTTATTTTTTTCTAAACGAATTTCAATTTCTAGTGAACTTTTTACGAAAGTATACGGAGTTTCTGTGAATAATAGGTAACGGTACTTGATATTAACAAAATATTGTAAGCGTGGAAAGATAAGAGGATCTCTTTCAAGGGAAATTAATTCCGTCCGCAAAGGGTTAGCATTTCATTTCGATTCATGTTTGTGATGCCATGTAATGACGATCTCAATAGGTCCTCGCATGATAATCGCTACCATCCTCCTAGTATTGATATCATTTTTCGCCGTACAATTGCCCATGTTGCTACAGCCCGGAAGACACTCGCTTATGATGTTCGTCATCCCGTCATATACAAAAGTCATTCCCTAACTGGAATATCTTTAACTGGACTTATCTATAACAGGGCATACGTTAACTGGGATACGAAGCAGTTATGTATCAATAATAGATGTTATCTTCAATTCGAAGTATTGTTTTTGCTGTTTTGCAGTCCAGTTAGCGGGTAAAATTCGATAAGTGATATTGATTTTTCGGCCCAATTAACGAACCTTTTTTATTTGTTAATTTGTACAAAAAAAGTGTTATTATTTTCACTGTTGTTGTTTCAGGCGAAAAATTGCTGAATAAATTTGATGTCTAATGGTATATATTATAACAGATATCGTAAGAACGATTTAGCGTAATGTGCATTTGAAAACTCTTAGACAAACATTACATTTTTCGTAGGGTGACCCCCTATATATAAATCAAAGACGTAGTCCTACGTCAAAATTAAACTAAAAATTTTCATTTAAATGTTAAAATTTCAAAACTGCCTTCGGGTGTTCTTCTCTGATCAAAGTGGATCCCTACCTAGATAATAAGGGGAGGAAAAGAAACTAACAAGTATTCCCTGATTAGCTGCGAGCGAAAAGGGTTGAGCCCAGCACGTAGAGGTGATGCGTGTTTGCGTGTCCACCTGGTTCCGTGTACTGGAAACGCTGCCCTCCGCCATAACCGGTGCGTCTAATTCAAGTTCAACTAGAATGTGGCTTTTGCTCCCACAGAGGGTGATAGGCCTGTAGAACGGTACCGATGGTGGACGGCGTTTCCGTGGAGTCGTGTTGCTTGATAGTGCAGCACAAAGTGGGAGGTAAACTCCTTCTAAGGCTAAATATCGCCACGAGACCGATAGCGAACAAGTACCGTGAAGAAAGGTTGAAAAGCATTCTGAATAGAGTAAAAAAATACGTGAAACTGCCTGGGGCCACAAACCCGTTGAACTCGATTATCCGTAGTGGAGACACTCACCAGCAGTTGGCCGGTAACGGTTCGCTGTTGGGCATTTGTCTCCACATACGCGGACATTGCGATCCATTACGAACGACGCTCGTCTCTCGGGACGGGCAAGGCTCGGCAATTGCCCCTGGTGCGGTGGCTAGTCCCATAGTAGTGACACTTAGTTCTGAAGGCCTGTGTCACTAGGCGGGGCTTACCGTGCGTGGTGTGCAGCAGAGCGCATGATGGATTCAACCAGCATACCGTCAGTGGTATACTCGTATACCAACACTATCTTGGTGGACGGATTGTCGATCGGCAATGATCAAATCGAGGTACCAAAAAGTCTATCTTGCGCACAAGCCAATAGTGGTAGAAACACCATAGGCGTAAAAAACATGACTTGAATTTATGCGGGATTACGAGCTAGACTGTATGCTCGTTTGTCCATCCCCGGGTGTTATAGCCGGTAGCCGGTGCTGCGGTGCCGTATAACATACCGCGAGTGTGTAGAATGTGACCCGAAAGATGGTGAACTATGCCTGACCAGGTAGAAGTCAGGGGAAACTCTGATGGAGGACCGAAGCAGGCATGTGGATGGTAGCATTCGACTGTTACACGGTGCGTGAGCGAAGATATGTATGGGTGGACATATCCGTCGCGTGTAGGATAGCAGATGCTGAGCAAATCATAAAATTTCGAAACAGCCCAATACAAAGTCACAAACATACCGTTTTATAAATGAGTGCAAATCATAATTATATTACGTTCACCGAGAGAAAATTAATTTCTTTATGATTCGATTATCCGGAGGATTCGATCCGGAGTGAAAAACAAATCAATACTCCGGATAATTGGGTCCGACCTGTACTTAATTTTCTGATAATTTTTCTTGATACACCGATGCACATTCAGTATTTTTTTTTTCAAATTTTTATCTCGAAGCTTTTGAGGATGGCGTGAAATAAACGGAAAATTACGTTTTTCACCATAGACCCTACGTTAAACCACATAGGGGTTTAAAAAAAACCGCCAAAATTTCGTATTTGATATCCTTTATAATATTTGCCATACAGCTGGTGATTTGGTTTGGTATATATTTGCCATACAGCTGGTGATTTGGTTTGGGGCACTTTTTACTCCCCTACCCGGCCAGGCCTTTGACCTTGAAATATTAACGAAAAAAGAACACATTAAAACATTTTTAAAATAATGTATTTTTTTGTATAAAATAATGTATTCATTTGTATAGATGGATTCTGGAATTGGGAACAATCTGCTAGAGTTTTCAGCACTAACGGAATCCATATTCTATTGTACGCTTTTTCCAGGTCCACTAACATCGCCATGTGCTGACGGTTCCTGTTGGCTTCGGCTATCACGTTTCCGAGGATCGCGAAGTAGATTTTGGTGTCCATACCCGACCAGGATCAAGGATTCTTTGGATGTTTGTTGGGTAAACTCGATTTATCGCTTGGAGTGCGATGATAGACAGCTCTCGGGTCAGGGATCTCCAGTTCTCCTGAATTGTTGTACAGCCCATTGACGTTCCATTGGTAGGCAGACTCTGCTGCTGGTGGGCGGTGTGTGGAAAATCGGATGTTTAGACTGGAATGGATGCGACGATTCCCCGTCGAACTCTACTGACAATAACAGGTTGAGCGGCCTTGCCACTCGGAGCCAGCCGAGGAAACGTGGTGGTTCGTTGGGGAGTTTGAACTCCCGGCCATAGCTTGCGTGGAATCGTCCTCGGCTTCTCAATGCATCGTAGATATCGGCATTTGACCGGGCTTCGACTGGCATAGGCGAAGCAGGTCTGACATGGACTTCCAGTGGAATTGTTGTGGCGGTCGACTTAGCCCTGATGGTGGAGCGCGGATCTTTGGCGGATTGGGACATCAACTCTGGATGGTGCTGTGTTGGCAGCTTGAAGGTCCGCAGTGGCTACGAGGAGAGGTGTTGTCGAACGAGACAGCGGTGCGAGTCAACCGGGAGTAGAAGTCGCAACCAGCGTTCGCTCACTTGACTCGACGACGGGAAAAACGGTTCAACGTCACTGCAATCTTCTGTGCTACTTTGTGGCTTGGTGGTGGATACTTCGGTGATGATGATACGGGGTAGCGGGAATCGGAAAATGTCGGCAGAAAGAAGTTCACCGAGATCGATCAAGGGTGGAACGAGTTTTTCCACCCATGTGCGTCTCGAGATCTAATGCAGTTTCCACGCAGTCCTTCGGGCAACAGGCGTTACCACCTTTGTGCGTCCCGATTTCTGGTACTGGTCCCACGTGGTCCTTCGGGGAACAGGTGTTGCCACCCTTGTATGTCCCGAAAGCTGGATCGTAGACACCGCATCTCCTTGGCGCCGGGGGGTAGTCCGCCAGTACCGGTGGGGTGTCCGCAGTGACGGTGCTACGACTACCAGAGAATATTGCTGGGTTCCGACTATCCCTACCGGAGAAATGATTGGTGGAGTGGTGGCTGGTGACAGGACAGGTTGGACGAAATACTATTTGGACTGACGGTCCTCACCATTGGTCGGCAGTGGGTAAGGAGAGTCTGATCGCTGATTGGGTCGAGAGGTATCTGGAGGTAAGGAGGTTTTCTTGTCTACTGTCAGCGATCTCTGACGAATGTCCTTCAGTGGTTGGGTAAGCGGGAATTCGGGGTTTCTTTTATCCGAGGGCGTTGCATTTGTAGAAGTTCAATTTCCAGGCTGTACGGTATGTGATACTGGTGTAGACGGAGAGGATGTTTCCGTAAGTGTGTCGTTTTGTTCGTTGAATTCTATGTCGGAGTCGGAGGGAATTATCAAATACAGGTCGGATTCGATTATTCGGAGTATTTTATTTTTGATTTTCGAAAATTTTGAATAATTTATATAATAATTCTATATTGAATAACTAATATGGGTATCAAGAGAAAGGGCTTGTTTAGTAGAATGCAGTTATTTGTGAAAAAAGCAAATCCAAGATGGCGGCCACTACAAAATGGCGGATTACATATTTTCTCAGAACCCCATCAATATGGGTATCAAACGAAAGGGCTTGACTAGTAGAACACAGTTATTTATGAAACATGCAAATCCAAAATGGCGCCCATTACAAAATGGCGGATTTCATATTTTCTCAGAACCCCATCAATATGAGTATCAAATGAAAAGGCTTGGCTAGTAGAACACAGTTATTTATGAAAAATGCAAATCCAAAATGGCCGCAACCGCAAAATGGCGCCATATATATTTTTTTCACAACCCCATCAATATGGGTATCAAATGAAAGGGCTTGACTAGTAGAATACAGTTATTTATGAAAAATGCAAATCTAAGATGGCGGCCACTCAAACTGGCGATTACCTATTTCCTCAGAACCCCATCAATATGGGTATCAAATGAAAAGGCTTGCCAAGTTATTTATGAAAAATGACCAGAAATGTATCAAAAGAAAGTTCTCGGCTAGTAGAACATAGCAGATAATGAAACATCCATTTTCAAGATGGCCACAGTCCTCACTAATTACTTTTTGAATGGTTACATTCAGCTTGACCTGTTTCTATGTATGTTTGAATGTTTGTTGGGTTGTCCCACATTAATAGAAAATTGACCCCGTTCCTGTTGTATGATTGATCTGTAATTTGGAGCGTACATTTAATTCTACTGTCATTATAAAACTGCGTATTCCATGATCTTGGAAAATTCAATTTGGCCGCCGCAAAAAAAATGGCTAAATGGCTTGATTTGGAGAATAAACCACACTATGAACAACATAAATCCGAAAAGGTCGCCGCCACAAAATGGTCGACTATGTATTTTTTGCAATTGCAATATTGTATTGGTATCAAATGAAATGATTTGACTAATAGAATACAGTACAGGTCGGACACGATTATATGCAGACTCGATGTGATTCGATTACATACAATTTTGGACTCGATTATATTCAGTTTGAAAAGAAATATGTTTGTATGTTTCAAATATGGCTTATTTCATGAAGAAATGTAACCTTTCAACGTTAAGGTGAAGTTTAAGTGGCTATTACATGTACAGTGGGGTAAAAATCGTGATTTTTGAAGATTTTGCCTGACTTTTCACCAGGAATTGTTTATATCGATATTGCAGCCCAATTAAGAAAAATAGAAGTTGTGTGTCAAAAAACAAATTGTGGAGCGGTTGAAGAACTTCATTTTAATTGATGGAAACAATCTAATTTAATATAAATTTTTAGGATAAAATTAATAAAAACACATTAAAAATTATTAACTTTTAATTGTTTCACTTCCAAAATGTTATTAAAATTCATTAATTTTAATTTAGTTGTTCCACTACTATATCCTGTACTAAATTTCTCATCATTCAAATGAAAGCATCAGAATCGTCTTCCGTAGCGTACTTTTTAATGTAGAGCAACAGAGTCCGAAACAAAAAAAAAAGTTCTGTAACTCTGTCATTGTTGAAACTCAAACATATGCGTAGGAGGATTTTTGTCATCAAATATGATCGTCTATCACCTCCTGAGAGAATCTGGATAAATTATTTTTTTCATGTGAGAAAGGTGTTTTCTGACTTTAATGGGATGAATCAAAAATCAAATTCCTCTTCTATTTTCAAAAAACGAAAAATACATGCAAAAAAACAAATAAAGAAAAAAAATGTTTTGACTCGATTATCCGGAGGATCCGATTTTCCGGAGTGAAAAAAAAAAGTATTCTACGGATAATCGAGTCCGACCTGTATAAGTTTTTTTGTGATGCACTTCGGTGCGGCTTGTGGAGATAATGTGGATTTGGCCGATCAGGAGGATGTAGGGGTGTTTATCAGGGAGGGGTAGCTGGAATGAGTTACCCCGTATGTTTCTATCCTTTTTGTTTGGGGCAATGATGACCTGGCTTTAGATATTTCCTTCTGTCGCCGAAGTGTTTTGTCCTTCTGAGCCAGTCGTTGCTCCAGGACCGCTAATATGTTGGACATCTGGTCGATTTTATCCACGACTTCAGTTTGCGAGGGACCATGTCAAGCTGGAGTTCTGGAAGCACGTTACTTGGTCGGACGAGCTGTTTAACAGAAAAATGCGACTCCGAGTATGGCGGAAGAGCGACGAGGGCCTACATGACCGGCATCTACAATCGACTATGAAGCACGGTGGTCGAAGCACCATGGTGAGGGGCTGTTTATCGTGGGCTGGGGCAGGAAACTTAGTCAACGGTATTATGACTGCCGTCACATCGACATTTTGTGCAAGAATCTGGGAGAATCCATGCTGAAAATAGGACTGGAGGACAACTACACCTTCGAGCAAGGCAATGACCGAAAGCATACTGTGAAGAAAACAGCACCATTCTTCCGATCGGCGCAGATCAAACCAATAATGTGGTCACCCCAAAGTCCCAACTTGAATCATATTGAGAACTTATGAGCGATTTTGGACAATAAGGTGGAAAACGAAATAAAAAAAAACTGTCGTTACGAACAAGCGAAACTATTTTTCTTCGTTGAAGAAAAGAACTGGAACCCCAACACCTCCGGAATCTCGTGGAGATTGTACCAAAGCATTGCACAATGGTTCAGGAGATGTATTTAAGTGGAAATTAGTATTTAGAGCTCGACAGTCTATCTCTAGACAAAAACTGTCTTGTTGTTACATACGATAGAGCGCTCATTTTTATATTATCAGAAATAGGGTGACCAAAATTGTCGATGAAATAAAAAATCTAACTTTCTTATCTTTATAGATAGAGGTACATATAGTTCGACGATGTTGTAGTACCAGTTATTTGAGAAATCTTTGTAGAACAAAGTTTTTTCATCTCTAACCGATATAGCGTTAGGGTTACCACGAAAAAAACTGTTTTTTTGCTTTAACTTTTAGTTTTCAAATTCTACATACAAACTGTCTTCAGAAGACTTTTTGAGCTTACTAATACAAACATTTTGCGTTGCAGAACTTGTCAATATCTCAACTCCACTCAAAGTTATTGATATTCCTTCCCAAAAAATACGCTCTCTTCAATTGTATGTCATTCTTTCTGGGGCAAACATAAACGAAATTTATTGACGGCATTTGAAAGAACATATTTCACTCTACATGATGTGTGATTTTCAACACTATGTTATTTTTTGTGTTTGAGTAAATTAAAATTGATTTCAGGGTTTTTGGGTGAAAAAACATCACTAACTTTAAGTATGATTAAGAAATTGACAAGTTCTGCATCGCAAAATGTTGGAATTGATAAACTCTAAAAGTCATATGAAGACAGTTTTGAGGTAGAATTTGAAATATAAAGGTGAAATCTAAAGAATCCGTTTTTTCATGGTCACCCTAATGCAACTTAGAAAAAGCGCTAAATCGATTATATTAAAAGATAAACAAGGCTTTGTTCTACAAAGATGTTTAAATAACTGGGGCTACAACATTGTCGAGCTATGTTTATCTCTATCTATAAAGATAAGAAAGTTATATTTTTTATTTCATCGAAAATTTTGGTCACTCTATTTTTGATAACATAAAAATGAGCGCTCTATCATATGTAACAACTTTGTTGAAGACAGTTTTTGTCTAAAGAACAAGTATCTTCCACAAAGTTGTTTTTGACGCTTTCTATCTAAGTTGCATTAGGGTAATCATGAAAAAACGGTTTTTTTGCTTTAACTTTTATATTTCAAATTTTAGATCAAAACTGTCTTCGTACGACTTTTAGATCATATTAATACCAACATTTTGCGAGGCAGAACTTGTGAATATCTTAATCCTACTCAAAGTTTTTGATGTTTTTTATCCAAAAACTAATGATTTCAATTTCATTTTACAGGGTGTCGACTCAAAATCCGAAAATAAAATCCCTGATATCCCCTGATTTTTCAGAAAAATTCCAGGTGTATTTTAGCTGTAGCTCCTAAAACATTTAGTTAGCTAAAACAATGAAATTTAAGAACGTCTGTCGATATTAGGCTGTCAAAAAAGTTCTGCGGTATTTCCGCGAGGTGTCGTTGTAAGCGCGTAGTTCTAGTTGTATTCATTGTATCGAGTCATACTATAGCTTGTTGGAAAGGTATTTTTGTGCGCTATAATATAGTCCTTGACAGTGTTTTATTTTGTTAAGTCGTTCGTGAGTTATAGTGTCGCAAATATGGAGCAAAATAAAGAGAAAATCCGACATATTTTACAGTACTACTATGACAAATGCAAAAATACAAAATACAGCACTCATGAAGAAGAAGCCATCTTTGATAAACAGAGGCCGCATTGTCTTCCATCAGGACAACGCCAGGCCACACACTTCTCTGGTGACGCGCCAGAAGCTCCGGGAGCTCGGATGGGAGGTTCTTTTGCATCCGCCGTATATTCCGGACCTTGCACCAAGTGACTACCACCTGTTTTTGTCCATGGCGAACGAGCTAGGTAGTCAGAAGTTAGCAACAAAAGAGGCCTGTGAAAATTGGCTATCCGAGTTTTACAAATAAGGAAGCGAGCTTCTATAACAGGGGTATTATGAAGTTGGCATCTCATTGGGAACAAGTCATCGAACAAAACGGCGCATATTTGACTTAAAACAGATGATTGTAACTAATTTTATGAACAAATGAAAATTCAAAAAAAAAAATACCGCAGGACTTTTTTACAGCCTAATATTTTCCAATAAATTAATTGTTTGTGATTTTTAATTGAGTTTAACGACGACTGATAAATGTTGTCGAAGATTTTTTAAAATGGATATACTAATATAGTTCAGAGTTAGTCTCAGATACTAGTACAGAATGAGACATTTTCATTTCGATTCGGATCAATTTCATGAAGCTGTTACGATTTTAACGAAATGCTTTATCTCGCAGTCTTTCCGCGCCCGTCTGTACGTTTTGCGAAATTTTCCCCGTTTTACCTCCAGAGATTCCACTTCTGTTTCCCGTAGCCGTTTTATTGAATTTGATTCGTATGACGATAAAAAGAGCTCAACATCTTTATTGATGCTATCCTTCCAAAGTGAATTATAGCATCATAAACTTGTCGCATAGCACAACTTTCATAAAACATTCGCGGTTTCTAACGAGAGACAGAAGACCATTTTGGGTAAAAATTTCCGTAAAACTGTCCTTTTCAAAAATGGTCCAGTCGTTCATTTGTCGGATCATAGTGAGCAAACTTGTTTATGTTGCTAGCAATATTCTTTCAATGCTAAATGCTTCAATGCTGGAGCTCCACTGATACGACCAAAATCCGTCAAATATCAAAAAGCCAATAGTCAAAATCTTCTCGAATCATTTCCCTCCATTTTCTATCGGAATCAATGATGGAAACATCAACATCAACGCAGTGCTTCACATCTCAGACGAAATTTCAAGATTTGTCAGTCGTCAAATTTTGGCGAGTTTTTTTAATCCTTTGATGAACCGTGTAAAATATGCAATCCGAAGCTGCTTATTTTTCTTCATTTTGAAAAATCAGTTGCAGCTCGCGTAATATGACCAATTCACGTTTATACCGTCCATCGACACAAAAATAAGTTTGTTCAAATATATAATTGCCTTCTTCAAAAGCTGCAAGTTCATTCCTGATAATTGAGAATGTCCCAAGAACATTGACGTCATGTAACGATTCACCAAACCCAACCTCTTCTTCATCCCAAAATCTGACACTCAGATCCATCTGTAGCCTCTTTGTAGACTCGCCGAAACCAACGACAATGTATAGCTTACAAAGTTTCATCGAACCAAAAATCATCATAATGCTCATTTTATCACGCCCTAGTTAGTCCTTCTCAGCATCCTGATTGTCATGAAATATTCTACTCTATACAACCATGTATTTTTCAGCAGTGTGGAGTGATTTGTGCTACATTACTGTTTCCAGGCACCACATGAACTCAGCTATCGTAGTATGATTTTCAAGCATTAATTTATCGATAGTTTTCGAAGAAGAAAAGAAAGAGAATTGGTGGAAACTAAATGGCAGATACTGATGCCAAAAATGCCAGAAAAACATCGCGAATGTAAAAGCCGTCTACTTTTGCGCTGTTCACCCTTCGGAAGGACTACAGACCTACAGACAAAAGCAAACTGAAAAACCTACAGAGAGTCGAACTAGTCTAATACAACTTCTTTGGTATCATTAGCTTTCTATTTACTGCAATAATCAAAATTCTAACTGACGGAACTTCATTTTTTCCAGATTGGTGACGAACTTCCCTGATATTCCCTGACTTTCCCTGACATTGTTTGAATTCCCTGATATTCCCTGATTTTCGAGGATTTTCAAGGTAGTCGACACCCTGTTTTACTCAAGCACAAAAATTATATATAGAGTGAAATCTGTTCTTTCAAATTCCGTTAACAAACCTTTTCTATGTTTGCCCCAGAAAGAATGACAAACAAATGAAAAGAGCGTGTTTTTTGGGAAGAAATATCAATAACTTTGGGTAAAGTTGAGATATTGACAAGTTCTGCATCGCAAAATGTTTGTATTAGTAAGTTCTAAAAGTCTTCCAAAGACAGTTTGTATGTAGAATTTGAAATATAAAAGTTAGAGCAAAAAAACACTTTTTTTCATGATGACCCTAACATAACTAAAAAGGCGCTATATCGGTTATTTCAAGAGATAGAAAAAACTTTGTTTTACAAAGATGTCTCAAATAACTGGGGCTACAACATTCTAGAACTACATTTACCTCTATCCATAAAGATAAGAAAGTTAGAATTTTTATTTCATCGACAATTTTGGTCACTCTATTTTTGATAACATAAAAATGATACATTTTTTAAATAAACGATGTGGATTTTTTATGTCATATCCTAAAAGTACCCATTTAGGTACAAAAGTAATCTTTCGTTTTTCTAAAAAATCTATCAACGATACTGAAATGGCAAAATTGTCTACTGATAACCCACTTTTAAGTAGTATTGACTGGAATACCGATAAGTTTGAAAAAAACTTTTAATATTTTTCGTTGTTTCCAAATGAGGATGGATTTTGTTTTGCGCCCATCAGTGTACGTCCACGCAACAATCATCAATTTAGGGGAAAGAGCTGGACCCCTAACACCTCCGGAATCTCGTGGAGAATGTCCCAAAGCACTGTCAGTTGCTTGTCGAGGCCAATGCCATTAACTTTTAATTATTATTATTTTTTAAATGAATCATGTGGATTTTTTATGTCATACCCTAAAAGTACCCATTTAGGAACAAAAGTATTGACGTAGGACTACGTCTTTCATTTCTATACCGGGGTGTAAAATCAAAGTTTCGAAAACGAAAGCGTTACGCCGGAGACCGAGATTTTGAGCGTTAATAGCTCCTAAACAACTGAACGAAATGGTATGATAAACACTTCATTCGAAAGATAAAATGTCTACGCGTTATATACTTGTTACTTTTTGATCCAAAAACTTGTTTCAATAGTCTTAAAATTGCTTTCAAAACAGGCTATTGAAATCACCAATCGGTATATAAGCGAGCGGCGCTCGGAAATCCACTCAGTTCTAATTGAACAGCGATTGGAGCATGTTGTCGCTGTTGCGGTGAAGCTCTTTATTTATCATGAAAGCGCGGATGAACGGTGTCACCAAGAGCCTGTTTGTGCACCCTAGGCCAGAAGGGAATCTATCAGGAGGAGAGTGATGCCACAAACGGTTCCCTGGGAAGACATCGCTACACACACATACACGCGCGGCTATTAACAGGTGGTTATCGAGTTGGCATTAACCACTGGTGGGCTTCCAGTATCGAGGAAAATGTGGAAATATCTAATCGTTACTGAAAATAATCTGCCAGTTCCTCTGGGAATTTTCAAAATATATTCATGTGAAAGAGTTTAATTGAATGTTTTCTATCCATGTTACACTGTGACCAAATATGTTTCAATCAAGTGCTATTAACAGGTGGTTATCGAGTTGGCATTAACCACTGGTGGGCTTCCAGTATCGAGGAAAATGTGGAAATATCTAATCGTTACTGAAAATAATCTGCCAGTTCCTTTGGGAATTTTTAAAATATATTCATGTGAAAGAGTTTAATTGAATGTTTTCTATCCATGTAACACTGTGACCAAATATGTTTCAATCAAGTGCTATTAACAGGTGGTTATCGAGTTGGCATTAACCACTGGTGGGCTTCCAGTATCGAGGAAAATGTGGAAATATCTAATCGTTACTGAAAATAGTCTGCCAGTTCCTTTGGGAATTTTCAAAATATATTCATGTGAAAGAGTTTAATTGAATGTTTTCTATCCATGTAACACTGTGACCAAATACATTTGGTTTTGTGGTTTTTCAATCAATCGCAATCAACAGGATAGCTTCTGAAGATTATTCTTCCCCATCAGTAGGATATTTCCGTATCCAATATTGGATGCATAAAACCTTGTGCCTCCAACGTAACGCTCTCGTTTTCGAAGTTCTCCAAATATTCATTCATTCAGAATGAATTCAGATTCAACTTCATACAAATGATCTCTAAATCAACGATAGTCCTACGTCACCCTTGCGGTTATACCATAGATATAACCCACTTCCTGTTTTTGTTTTTTTTTTTTCTAAAAAATAAATCAACGATACTGAAATAGCAAAATTGTCTACTGATAACCTACTTTTAAGTAGTATTGACGGGAATACCGATAAGTATGAAAAAAAACTTTTAATATTGAAACATGTTGTTTCAAAATGGGGATGGATTTTGTTTTGCGCCCATCAGTGCACGTCCACGCAACAATCATCAAGTTAAGGGAATTCAACAAGAAACATCGAACTATTTGTTCTATCTTCATAACACAATGATGGTTAAAAGTAATACTTGCATATCGCTTTGCGAGTACAAATATGCAATGTACCAAGATGGTAAATATGTAGACGATTAAGTCTGGATGCTATAGTTGCTAAATACCAGATGAAATAAACGAATGAGATTTCAAAAATCGTTCTGCACGTTGTCACGTCGCGTAATACGAGGAAAAAAAATAAAGAAAAAACAATAAAAATTGATATTCTGAATGTAAAGGCGAAACAGTATAAACACAGCGAGTTCAACGACGTACCTTTCCAATAGATAGTAGACAACTTCCCAGATCTTCCAACATTGAACTGTGTATTGATGACTCTGGTATTTATCGGAAGGATCTAACTGAACAGTTAAAATCTTATGCATGGTTTGCACCATTCGAGATACACTTTCGAGCCCAACTGTAAATTGAATATAGTTTTATATTTATATATATACAGAGTTTTAGATAACTGATCCGTAACCTTTCAGGATGTGATATGATGAAGCATTGCATAGAAACGCTTATGACCATATCTTTACAGTGACAAAGTTATTGAACTTTTCTTTTTTGGGCTTCCTCTGCCTTGAACTGGCTTCAATTCGAAAAAATCGTTATCTAGAGCAATTCTGTTGGTTTCTTTAAAAACATGAAAATTTGGCACTGAATACATTTGGAGAACATTTTAATTACTGGAATGAGTAGCATTTAGAAGCAAAAAAAAAACTCAAAATTAATGTTGTTGGCGTGACTGGAAAAAAATCTCGACAAAATAAGAACAACAGAAATAACCACGGAGAAAAAAAAAGTAATGTCACAACAGCCTACTTAATATAAAATTTTCTGACGCGGAAAAAACATCATAGGTATAAAAATGTCACACGGAAAAAGCGTAATTTTTATAATAAATTTATTTTTCCGTAATGGAGGTCAATATGGGGGCGAAGTCCCCATTCAACGACAGTAAGGATCCTGCGACGGCGAGTCGACCGCCGACCCGCCGTCGCAAGCAGCGTTTCTCGCAAGCAAACCTGTATTCCACTGATTGCTCGGATAATTTGTAACACAGGATATGACTCTTCAGTAAGAATCGGCCGAGCTTTAGCGAGCGTCGAACGGCAAACGTTTGTCAGGTGCATTTTTTTGTCTGTCAGATGCGTTTTTCGAAAAAGAGCCAGACAAAAGCAAACAGAAAAAGTTCAACTACTCTATCACAGCTGAAATTTAATAATATCCGTAGATGTATTTTTCTCATCAAATATTATCGACTATAACATCCTGAAAGATTCCGGGCCAGAAATCTAACACCCTGTGATTGGGTGTAATTTGTCATTTACTTACGTATATCGATGCTTCCTTCCTTAATGATCGAAATGATATAATCAAGTATGAAGTTAATAGTTTTCCCGTATTTTTGTTGATGATTTGCGTCATGTGGATGCAACGTAAAAATATCCGTTGTGTATTTTAGACTTTTTTCTGCCCATTTGATGCAATCCTATAAAGATATAAATGTCGCCTCATTTTATGGTTTGGTCTATATTAATGATGAAATAGATAGTAGTTTGGCCGGATACCGGATACCGGATATTCGGCTTTTTATTTGTGAAAATGAAACTGGAAGAAACTGCATGTGTGCATGAAACCATAAAGAGGATTACATTTTAGAAAGAAGGATCAACATATTTTTCTTTCATATGTGTCGCCTAGTTGCAAATACGGCCAGCTCCGAAAATAAAAAAAATACAGGAAAGACGATTTTTTGTAGCATCATGCCACCGGTTTTGCAGCACATCATGATTTTTAAACGCGTATTTTATAGGGAATTGATCGATATTGGTGCTGTTTCTCACTACCAATAAGTGGAAAAAATGTATCTAAGGTCTAAAATCCGAAAAAAAACTAATTTCACAAACTTGTGGAGTTGGTTTTGCAACTAGATGACATATATAGTGAACGATGATAAAACTTTCCGTTTAGAATGAATATCGTTTGATAGAGGAATCTTGAGCAGATATTTTTCTGATAAGAATTTCCTATCACAATGATGAGATTTTTGTAGCGTTTTCTTCAGAGATGATAATTTGAGCGACTTTACTACAAAACATGACTTGATGGAGTAATACGTTTGTCTTCTGGTTTCTTTCTAGGAAATAACAAGAATTATAAGTTCTAGCCTCTCCTGTATATCATTTAGCTGCATAAAAAGCATTTGGATCAAGACGAAATTGCACATATATGCGACGGGTTCGAGAAAAATATTCCAATGCTAACGAGATCGATTGTTATGTGTAAACACTTCGAATCGATCGCAATCACGATCCTTACATTTGAAGACCATTCTAAGTATCGTCAACTAACAAGATTTGCTAGAATTAATAATAATTTAATTTTGAAAAAAAGTCTAGCATTTCAGTATCATCATTTCTTCATTTTCCTAATATCCGGTATCAACCCGGATATCCGTTCCATCTCTAGATATGTCGTAGAATGCTTATGTTAGAAGCATTTGTACAATAGTTTGCCCGGAGAATAATGTAATAATCTTAAATAGTGTAATAAAGAAGAATGTTCCTGTCTCAAAAATCTAATTCAAAATTAATATCATGAAATTCCGAAAGGTGAAATAGGGACATATAGTTTCTTACTACCAGGAATGAACGACGATATTAAAATTTTTCTGTTGGTTCAGAAAATTACTAAATCACTCGCTTGTGGACCAATTGAACATGAGCCAAAATGCTCTTTAAACAACAGAGAATTCAAACTACAGTAGAACCCCGATTATCCGCGAAAGCGAGTTCCATAGTAATTCTATAGAGTTTCCAGAAATTTGTCAGTGAGAGGTGGGAGCTTGCCCTCTTATTTTTTGTCATGACTTACACATTATCTGACCACTGATGTACAACTCCTTTGAAATGGATAGTTTAATGATTTCTATATTAATATTGGTTTCGCGTTGAAATAACTTTTTTCCGTGTTTGCACTTCATTTTTAGTCCTTTATCGCATTATCCGCGATTTTCGTTATGCGCGGTGGCGTAGCCAAACTACTGTAATTCAATAATTACGATTCACGTCTGTTGGACTATTCAGATTCGAGATGAAATTTTCAAGCTCAATTGTTTCACGACAAACATGATTTGTAATCTATAGTCTAAACCAGCGATACTCAACCTGCAGGGAGCATGCGGCCCACTAGGCTCATTTTTTTGATATATAAATGATTTAAATTAAGGAAAATTGGAAGAATATACATTTTCCTATCGTGTTCTTGTGACCGAGTATGTATGAGGAGGGTACAATATTCAAATATCACTGCTGATAAGACAGGCGTAAAATGGTCGCTGGAAATGCAATTGCATTATTCGTTCTACAGACAAAGTGGATAGAGATAATATTGCAATCTTAGCTCCCCCATATTCTATTCATTGAGCATAAACAAGCCATTCGCGATCTTAAACACAGTATTCATAATCATCAATCAGCCGAGTTTTTGAATGAGTTTTCCAAATTGGTATTTTTCAAGGTTTAATTCCATTCTTTGTTTTAACACTTTGACATCCGCACGTTTCGTAAAAAAATATTCACTTGGCGCCGGCAGCGCTGAATCGGATTACTTGGCTTGTCGCCGTCCATTCTTGACATTATCGGGAAATTATAAATTGTTAAGTTTTACCAATCTGATCGTTAGTTTTCATAAGTTCTCAACCCTGTTCCCCCCGTTCATGAAATTTAGACGATATGCATACGTAAGTATTACATACCTGTCCATATTTTCCCCACTATATGTCCATGCGGGTAATCATTGAAAATATGTTCTACTTTTCGGTCTGTTTTAATTTTAGTAAAATTTATTTAAAAACATTCGGCCGGTTGATTCAAAAAACAATATATTGTAATGCAACAAACTGCATTCAAGTTTCGAGAAACATGAGTTTCGAAAGATATGATTGAAGTTCTTCTTAATATGTCCGTATTTCCCCACCTCCCCATACTTATAAAAACATAAAACATGTTGGCATGTGTAAGTTATTATTACCTAAACGAAACCTCAACAGAATGCAAATGATACTAAAGTGCTATCGCCGGCCACAGAGATACCGGCAGTCAGCCGCTAGTTTTCGTGCGTAATTACTGTAGTGTCGCCGGACGCCAAAGGGTTAAAGAGGCTTTACACTTTTTAGTTCATTCGCCTCTAAGGATTCGAGGCTTAAGGCGAATGAACTGATGAATTCAAAAGCCTCCAACTCCAGCTATCAGCTGTCTGATGTCACACGCAATGGTTTTGCTCGATTCTAAGGAAGAATGAATGAAATACCGTAAAACCCCGTGTTCGAGCCGTTCGCCACGAATAAATTTCTCCCAGTGCATCAACAAATGCACCCCGCTGAATTTATCAACACAGTACCATCTTGACAGCGAGAAACTGCAGCCGCACGAGGCGAAGAGGAAAAGTAGCCATTTTAATCAAGGGATTGCTAAGATGGCCGCCTTTTAGTAGCCAGCATAGAAAATCATGAGCATAGAAATCATAACCTAAAATTAAAAATGAAGTGCTCCGCGCGATTCTTCAGCTGTGATTTTAATTGTAAATCGTCAAGAATGCTTCCGGATGAGTAACCAAACATCGCTTGCCAAAGGAAACTATCTAACGTAATCAAATATTAACATATATGACTCCAAACATTAAACAATACGTGAACCCGCTAAGCGCGAGCCCTGTTCTATGCTGCCTACGCTCAATTTGCATTGGATGGGATATGGTTGCCAGAGCCCCGATTTTAATATTCTTCACTGTGCTTCCGATGCGTATAGACGTGAATTTTATTCAATCAAATAAGTCAAATGTAGTTTACTAAATATATAGTTATAGCCAGAAAAGAAAGTTGTTTTCCATCATAATGTGTGATTCCGTATTAAGTTCCGTGTTAATTAAGGACAAATGTTATGTCGTGAAAAATTACAGTCCACTCGTTAATTAAGCAACACCCCGTTTATCCGCGAAAGAGTCGGGCTAGCTCACCGCGGATTACGAAGTACATGAATAATACGTAAACACATAGAGCAGTTCCACGCCAATTGACCCAAAAACAAACAATTTTAAACTAGTTCTCTCCGATGTTTGATGCCTTGTATATAATCAGTCGCAATAAAAATTGACAATAATATAATGAAAATTGTAATCTTGGGTAGTTGCCACCTTATGTACAAAGTTTAAAAAAAATTGAAATGGTCGGGCAGCGGCCGGCGATGAGTTGCTCCATTCTAACGGAAATCAGTATTCCACATACCAACCGAATATTTTATATATTTACCGTAAAATCTGCCATATTCCAAAGACACTCCAGCAATAACTCTATCTGAGTAGGTACACTTAGTATCGAATTATCGTTGGATTGTGTTCCCGTTACATTAATCAAACTATCCTTCAAAATAGCAACTAACTCCGGATAATTACGTTCTCCGTACATATTTCTAACACAACCAAGACATATTCGACGGCGTAGTAAAATTATCGAATTATGGATATAATCTGAGTCGTATATTTTTCTCAACTGCTGATTCGATATAGTTTCGGATTCTTTGGAATTTTGTGCAATGAGTTTTTCTATCTAAAAAAATAATAATTTGATTAAGATGTGATGTTAAAGGAAATCGACCTATCCAACCTGTTCCAACCTATTCATTGCAGATTGAAGATCGTTTTTAAACAATGAAACAATGCAGTTCAACCAATGATACCTGCACTGATAGAGAAAATAGTCTTCCTCTGGTAGATGCGAGCCACACAATTGCAAGTTATTCAGAAAATTAAAGAATTCGTCATCCAACTCACTAAAAAAGAACAAATATGTGTCGTAGTGTAACGTATAAATTAAAAATTTACCTCTCTCCATAATCGACTGTTACTTTTTCGACTCGGTCAAATTCCAGCTCTAAAAAAAATAATGACATCCGATAAAGTGTTGAAATTTCTGAATTAGAAAGTTGATTCCAATATTGAATAGAGTTGTGCGTTTTGAAAGAATTGAAAAGATCCAAGTAGACCGTTCGTATTTCCGATGGTATGTATTCATTCCAATAGAATGACAAATGTTGGAGGTACCGATAAAGCAGTCCATATGCATCGAATTCACAATTCTGTAAGATGGAAAAATAATTACCCAATTATATAATTGAATATCAAAGATGTGACTTTAATTTTTTATTAATAATTTGAATTAATTATTCAAATACATACCTGTAGCTCGGAAATAAGTGTTTCCAAACCATGTTTACTAGTATCACAAAAATAACTAAGAGAACATTCAGGATTTTTCAGCATTATGTGATGATTACAGATGTCATCTCTATTTTCATAAACCTTCCCAGAAAAGGGCGACAATTCATCCTCGAATGATTCTCTGAAATATGTGAACATTTAATGTGTTATAACGACGACAGCAACTTTTCATGAGGTAGGAAAAATTAAGAACTCTCTTAGTTTTCTCTTAGTTTTTTTTTAACACGCATCGAAAATGGACACCAACGAATTAGAGATGCGCAATATTGTACACTTTTCCTTCTATGAACCCCAATACGCAAGCCAGGCAACTGGAAGTGTAAATAGAGTTTATGGTTCTGAACCTGTAACATTCAATCACGCGTGGAACTATATCGAATGAAGTGAAGGCAGCAAACACATCTCATCCGGGAAGAAGCGTCGCCTTGAAGAGAAAGAGTGTGAGGAGATGGGGCTGCGCTCTCGTTTTCGAGAATTTCGGTAGTTCTTCAGGAAACTGAACGCCTCGCACAAGGACTTTGTGCCGCGGTCAGAAATGTGAAGGAACAAAGAAGGAGGCATCTTGACGAGCGGACGCGAGGTGATTGATAGGTAGAAGCAACTATGCGATGAACACCTGAACAGCGCGCAGACAGGAGATCAAGACGGCGTTGAAAATGTCTAAACCGGTGTAGTGAACAACAACGACATGTCACCCCTGACGGTGGATGAAGCTAAGGAGGCCATTAAACAACTAAGCAGTTGATAAGAATGGGCTGTTTGGATATATGTCAACATCGAATGAACCACAATGTGTCATACCCATTCAAATATATAACGGTAAATGAGTGGATGATCCAGATAATTGGACGAATGAGTGTATTCACTTTTGTTGTATATACGAAACGAGAAACAAAGCCTGTTGATTGCATATCCGAGCTGTAGCTAACGCCACACACCACAATGTTCTCCCTTGACATTAATTGATATTAATATACAACTCAAGTAATCTTGTTTCCGTTTCCATCAACCGACCATTCGACGAAATGAAAATCTGAATATCTCATGTGTCACAATATGCGACAAAAATTATCTTTAGATGACCTGAAAAGGGAAACCTGTGCAATTAATTGGACCGGTATATATCCTATTATTTATCGCGTCTTTTTCAATCGAAACCCCATCACGACGGTGGAACGGTGGACTGTGGGGAACCTGAGAAGGTAACCGAGAGAATTCCTCTAAAATCAATTGTCCCGGCAATAGCCTATGTTATTCATAGCGTATACACTAGGGTGCCAAAATATCGACTCTAAAATTTCAAAAAGTTACCCTATACAAAATGACCACCTCGAAAAAAACCCCTATGCCAAATTTCAGCTCAATCGGACTTAAGGGAGAGTGGCGCAAAGCGGTCAAAGTTTGGGTTTTTTGAAAATCGAAAAATCACCCAAGGGGGGAGTAAAGGAAATTGGGGTTTTCGAACATTTTTTTTGATGCCAAATGTCTTAAAATTGTATGAAACATCGAAATCTAGTGTCATCTCGAAAATTTTTTTTTGCCAAAAATCGGCACTCTGGGAATTAGTTTTTTTTCGGCATACGAAACGAAAAGTAGGGTGCAAATAAAAATAGTTATCTCCGTTTTTCACTCGGAATTTGCTACGAAATGTTGATTTGCACAATAATATACCCTATGCAAAATATTAGCTCATTCGGACTTCATTTACTGGTGTCGTAGACCCCCGAAAAATCGTAGAATACTAGGTATTCAAACAGGTTCATGTAAGTTGTTCTACAATGACAAGCATGACTCCTCAAGAGCTGCTGTCTTAGTAAATGCAAACATTAAATGCTTTCCTATTACTGAGCTCATTCAAAAGGACATGGTCGCAATCAGAGTGGAAGTACCAACCGCCAAAGGAAGATCCGACATTTTAATTGCTTCGGCTTACTTTCCCGGCGACGTTTCTGAGGTTCCCCCACGAGAGGTAGCGAAATACAAAGCAGCGCTTCAGTGAAATATCTAGGTGTTATCTCAGATGCTAAACTAAACTGGAACGCGCGCTTAGATTCAATAATCAGCAAGGCCAATTCAGCCCTATGGGCATGCTCTAAAATTATAGGAAGAACATGAGGCCTTAAACCAAAAATGGTTAAGTGGGTCTTCACTGCAATTATGCGGCCTAGGATAACCTATGCCTCACTTGTATGGTGGCCAAAGACTAAGGAGACTGTAGCTATAAAAAAGCTAAACAAACTCCAACGACTAGTATGCGTTGCAATTACTGGAGCAATGCGAAGTACTCCTTCAAAGGCATTGGAAGCTATCCTTCACCTGGTACCTTTGAACCAGCTAGAGGCTAAAAAAGTCTAGGTCTAAATAAAAAATGTCACATTGTATACTGAGCTACACTTGTTTTCTCTCAATAAATAATGTTCAATCATTATATAAAGCTTCAATCTACCAAATATATCATAAAATAAAAGAGATGATCTTTGGACATTAAAATTTGATGCGGGGTGATGCCAGTGTATGTTTCATCTAGAAAAACATATTTATGCTTATGTGAAGTATTTTGGAATAATGTTACAATCAGTAACAATGTTTTGGAATTGATACAAGGTGTCTTGGCCAGATGGAATCAATTAGACCAAAGAAAAGTCTCAAACCTGAAGGACCAATTCACCCCACAGAAACGTGTCCATGTCACCCCACACAACACGCAAAAATTAAAATGCAATTAATTTCATTTATTGTTATCAAACTTACAGTTTCGCTACATCAAATTGTTCCTTTTCTGTAGGCGAACAGAACTTTACTACACAATACACGAAAAGTTTGTTTAATTAGCGGGAAAAACCTTAAAACCACTATCGGAAAACTCACATTTTTTGACGATCAAAGTGCTTGCTGTGTTTATGCTACCGTTTCCCTCTACTTGTGAAGTTTTACCAAAGTGTTTTGACGTAGAACTACGTCTTTCAGGAAGGGTGCCAAATCAGAAACAGGTCATGATTTTGTGAAATAAAGTTAACGTTAATAACTATTTTCACAGCGAACAAATTCTGATACTTTGAACACCAATGGAATCGGAAACTCTCTATGATTCGTTTGATACACTATACAGTACTATCCACTAATGCCTAAACAGTTTAAATCAATGAAAACTGGAAGAATTCTCATTTTCCCATACATTCCTTCTGCCGATTTGTGTACATTCCCGAACAGAGCTGTCAATAACGAGCAAATGATACATTCTTTTCTGCCGCGATTTGAAGTCACACCATTTCTAATTTGGTGGTCATCGAAGCAACATGTTTGCCGCAGAGCGTTGAGCGGGAGGGAATTGTTTTCTTATCGAGTGAAGGAGGAGTATGGAATATGTGCACCCGTGGTCGAGTGGTTAGCGTCTCACATTATCATGCCGGGTATCCGGGTTCAATTCCCGTTCTGGCCGGGGGGATTTTTCGTCAAAGAAATTTCCTTCGACTTGCACTGTGGTCACGCGTATTCAAGAACTTGTCCCTCGGAATACATCCAAGGCTTGTTTTTGGCATAGAAATCTCAACTAAGTATTAGCAAATGACGCTAGTTGGTGAATACGTTGCGACGGCAAAAGTTCCCAGGGAACGTTAACGCCATTCAAGAAGAAGAAGGAGTATGGAATAGAATTTCTTTCCACAAGAGCCTTTCTCAGGGCTAGAGGCGGAAACAAAAAAATAGAATAGAATGAAAACACAGATGCGAGTGAGCATAACACAACGAGCGGTTATCATTCATGCCTAATGCTGATTTCACACACATACACACACAGTTCTATATAAGGAGAGGAGGCCCTCTGTATCAAGGTGTGCTACGACAAAGAAGAGCAGCATATGAGAATCTTTTGTGCTAATGCGGATATGGAAGAATATCCAGAATTTTGGAATATAGATATACACTGCATTTATTTAGATAATCGTATATTTCATGAAAGTATGCTTTCAAATTCCAGCAGGGTAACCTTACTCTTGCATGTTGTGGAGTTCGATCATATCTCAAGCGGAATATAGGGTTAATAGTTTTTGATCGATATCTGAGAAGGAGAAAGTCTGATGTGAGTTGAACCAAATAAACGAGAAGTACTGGAAGCTTTCGACTCTACTCGATTTATTGGAATCTACTTAAGTAATAAAAAATTGAATAGCTAAATATATATTACAAAAATTTCGATGCATTCTAAAATAATATCCGAAGTGATAAACAAGTGGATTGAATAATATAATTCCGAAGTTATACGTCCAAAACTGCGGACGTGTCCTAGATACAACCCATTACAATTTTTTTACTTTAGGTTAAAGTGACCAGATGGTCAGAGGTCTAACGCGGGACACAAAAAACAAAACGTTATGTATATACGTTATGTGAACATAAACCATAGTTTAGCGAGTCTAATCTGATCGGTATTATTTATTTCTAAGTATCGACACCCAGTTGTGTATTTTTGGTGGTTTAGATTTTGTTTACGCCTGAAAACCACACGCTCAGCCAGAGCATTTACGCCTGGCAAGCAAGATTCAAATTCTACAATTTTCTTCAAATTACCGTATGGAATGCTCGAAAATTCCAATTCATTTTTCATCGATTTTAGTGTTAACGTATGCATTCAAAAAATGGACTAATTTCGGATGGTGGTGAAATATAATTTTATCGAACAAATTTTCGTTGAATCTTACGATTATTAAGCCTACAAAATAAATGATTCAAGGCTGTTGATTCGCAGCAGCAGCAGCACTGTCAAGCAACTTAATGATTTTTTCATACTGCAAGCTCCACCCTACAGCGAAAAAGTTGGACATCCTGAGGCACTTTGTGTCCACCACATATAGCCGATCTGGTATTTACAACATCATTTCCCTGCCGCTCCTTAAGCCGGTAGCTCGAAGCAACCGGCCAAACGGTGAAGGAGAATCTGTCCAAAATGGACATTTTAATGCGGAAGCGCCAAACGAGACCGGCCGTATCTGAGCAGCATGCAATCACCCAGAAGGAGTAGCATGAGGCATGAGAAAACTTCTTTCCTTGTTCATAATGAAAGATGAGACGTACTTGATGCTAGAATTCAACGAATGGCAGGGGACCGGGTACTTTACGTCCTCCAGGTAACGATGACGTCGAATATATCATCCACATCAAGTTCTCGAAAAAGGTTCTTCTCTGACAGACGTGAGAGAATGGTCAAACCGCTCTTCTTTCGAGTCATATGATGTGCTTGCCGGAAGTGGCGAAGGTGATGTGGTCTTTATGCCGAACCTGGGATCAGCCCATTATGCCAAAAGATCACTGGAGGATGGATCATCTGGAGATAAACATTGTCGCGAAGACGGCCAACCTTCCCAACATTCCCCAGCTGCGACCGATAGAAAACTTTTGGGCGAATGGCTAAAATGGAGAGACAGTCGACCACCAAAGCTACGAAAAGGTAAAAGAACACGTCGGCTTACATCTTTTTATCGGCCATGGTTGCGGTTCCGGCCAACTTCCGTAAGACCTCTTCCTGTCGAGTATACACTAGTTCTTTCGGCTTATTTAAAAGGTTAAGCCCTGACTGCTAGTTAGGGGACCAAAGATGAACCTTTCGTCTGACTCACGTTGGTCCCTGCGGATGAAAGGGGACTTTTATAAAAATCATTTTCTAATTTTGTTGCTGTCGCTTCTAGTCGACACTCTCTAAACAAAAAGCCCACTGTCGGTGTGATGGAACCATCTCAACGTATTAATCTTTCGATGCATTAGAAGCGCTCTTGAACACTCTGCCAAATAAAAGTTTTTTTTTTTTGATGTCATCCGTTTAAGAAAATCAACATGATCAAAATGTGATATTGAAATATATTGATATCGCGGGACATTTTCGTTTCTTCTGCCAAATGCGGGACGTTTCGCGGGACGCAATCTCACACGGGACATTTTGTTGAAATGCGAGACTGTCTCGCGTCCCGCGGACGTCTGGTCAGTTTACTTTAGGTACATACGGTTCAACAATAGAAGGAAATGACATTATAAAAAATCCAAGTTGAGCCGTTATTTTTGAGATAAAGGGGTGGTCCAAATCACCCCATACGACCAAATCACACCATGTCACCCTACTATAGAAGCACTTGCCTTCGTGGAGCAAATTACTGCTGCGATTTGCACACAAACCGAGTGGAAAGAGTCATTCGATTCTCCTATCTAGATTCCGTGAAGCGACTCTTTAGACGACCTGTCGTCTAAATAGACGACATCCGCGCGATGAGCTGTGTGTACGAGCGTCGTCTTTAGACGACATGAGAGTGATACTGTACATCGATCACACCAGCGTGATGTGCATACTTTTCGGAGCTGTGCTCAGTACAGCAGTAGCACTTCGGCGGAGCACACTGCCGGGTTGAAAGAGTTAATAAACTCAGAGTTACCAAGAAAATATCATTTTGTTGGGAAGGGAGAGGCGCTGAAAGCAAGCTTAAACATGCGAGGCACGATTTTCAATAAATCCAGTAAGTTTATCTGACATGATTGAAAGAACGCATGTGACGGCTGTGAACGTGTACAGGAAATACAGAGGCAAAATCAGAAATACCGTTTTCGAGATGTTTAAAAATTGTAGTCCGAAACCGACCACTTATTTTGCAGCGAATCTACTCTCAATTGGCCGGAAAAGACGCGCACCCTAATGAAATAGGAAATTGTTGAGAATAACTCAAGAGTTCGGAGTTCGCTAATAGATAAAAAATGTAAAATTGAGTGCAAAGGCTTTGCCAACCTTCATTTCTACAGCAATGGAAGAAAAAATGAAAATGAAATGGAAAACAACTTTTTGCTAGAAAAAAATAACAGTTGCTGTAGAGAAGTAGAATCTATTTGAACTGAAATAACTCAGGGCGAATTATTCCATCCATGAGCGGAACGACGATATCGCGTCTATATTATTAGAATTTACGAAAATACTCACAAGAAATATTGACCTAGAGAACGTCTCAGGAATCTATCCGCTGTCGATTCAATTGGATCAATTGCTTCATGAATACTTTTCTTTCGCGAAGATCGACGATTTTTATGCCATCCCCATTGTTCGAGTATCTTCAATTCGCTTCCACGTCGACGATTTTTCGTTTCACAGTCAGCTACATTATCTGTATATGAATGGAAAATGACATTTAATGAATCTTACCATCAATTATTATTCAACGAAAATTATATAATTGCACATCTGTGATTTATCGAATCGGATGGAACCTATCAAGAAGAGACTCTACTCTGGAAAGCCTAAAAATGAAGGATTTTCGTGATGTTTCTCGTTTCTCGAAATGAAAACCTAAAAAACCTATCAAGAAGTGATTCTACTCTGGAAAGCCTAAAAATGAAGGATTTTCATGATGTTTCCCGTTTCTCGAAATGAAACTTGATTGGGTAATGATTGGGTAAGACATATTTGAAGATACTTTTTTATTTTTTGTTATTATTAATTATTAAGCTGTTGGCAGCTGTGTGCATGAATGCACGCTCTAAAACAGTTCCTAGCTGGTGGTCCGTTTTTCTCAGAATCAAGTGAATCGAATCTGGCTAAAAAAAATTTCTGCATGTGAAAATGAATCAACAGAATTGAAGAAGAAGAATGAGTGAAATTTGAATATTTTTTTATCCTATATGTTTATTTTAAGCTCATGAGCAAATTGCAAAAAAAAAATCATTTGTTTTTCTGTTTTTGTCGAGTTTATAATAATAAACATATTACGTCAGATTTCGGAGGTAAATTGCAGTCCCGCATATCATAAAATTCACAGATTCATCATTTCAGATGCTGCATTTAAAATTTTGAACATTATGTTCAGGTTCCTGATATTGGATATTCTCGAATTTCAGTATTCAACTTCTTTACAAGCCGCGGATATTATACAGGTGCTTTTACTACATACTTGGATAATACATTGTGTTTGTAGTTAGTAATTGCCATATATTTGTGTTGAATTTAGGTTACGTTTGAAAATTTCAACAGGAACACGCAGAACATCTCGGGTTCAGCCTTTTCTTTCATATTCATTATTTGTTATCAATTTTCTAATTGAATATTGTGTTTTGTATACTAAATTTTTTTTAAATGTTTGTCAATAAAAATGAAATCATAGTTTATCAAAACAATCCTTTCCTTACAGTTACTAATGTGACAACGAAGGCCGGAGCGCATTTACACCATTTGATTTGGTATCATATAATATTACTAATCAATTTTCTTCCTCACCAGAAACCATTTGCACTAGGTAATAGTAATATTAATAGTGGTAGTAATAATAATAGTGATAGTGCTGCTAATAGTAATAGTAATAGTAATAGTAATAGTAATAGTAATAGTAATAGTAATAGTAATAGTAATAGTAATAGTAATAGTAATAGTAATAGTAATAGTAATAGTAATAGTAATAGTAATAGTAATAGTAATAGTAATAGTAATAGTAATAGTAATAGTAATAGTAATAGTAATAGTAATAGTAATAGTAATAGTAATAGTAATAGTAATAGTAATAGTAATAGTAATAGTAATAGCAATAGTAATAGTAATAGTAATAGTAATAGTAATAGTAAGTAATTATTAGCAATAACAAGCCCTGCCAGTAACACCGGCTGAGTGTATCCTATGGCACTCCTAAATTCCCGAGACATTTATGAGAGGTCGTAGAGTTCTCTGCATCTCTCTTAAGTAAATGTTGAACTAACATTCCTTCCCTTTCCTTAGCAGTTGCAAGGACGTGACCAGGACAATTCTCAACTGTTGGAGAAAACATGCCTTCATCTAAGAGATATTACCAATCATCAGCAACGGATGGAGGCTAGTTTTCAACTTAACAGTTCTGAATTCGTACCACCTACGATATTGTGCAACTTGCTCAATGCTAATGCTAATGCCAATGCTAATGAGCAAATTGCAAAAAAAAAATCATTTTTTCAAAGTAGATTCCCCCCTTAATTGTTCGCGGAGAGGGTATAGATAATAGATACGTCAAAATATAAGGTAGATACATAATTATCCGCGAGGGAATGAGCCGTGGCGCGGATATCAGCGAACGAGACTTTCACAAAAAAAATTGAACTTCTTTTCTAAAAAAAAACAATTCCAATGGTTGCGCCAACAAGAAAAAAAATATAGGAGGTTGTGTCCAAGACACGAGCCCATTTTTGACGTAGAACTACGTTGTTATTTTATTCAAGTCGCTTGTCAATAACTTCGCACATCAATTTAGAATGCTGCGAAATTTTAGAAATAACTGTTTAATAGAATGGTTTGGTCGCCCTGAATTGTTTTTTTTTATTGCAATAATTTTATGGTTGATGATAATTGATTGATGGTTCATCCTTGCTCTCGCAGAACAATACACAAGCTGTTTCTTTCAAGTAAATGCATTGAAAATTTACCTCAAACATACACTCGGCTACAGGCGATTATATGCTTGTTGCACCAGCACCATTATTCCACATCTCATAACTTACATCAATCTTTCTTTGGCACCGCATGGAAACAACAACAATGACAATACTTGCAAGAATCAAATATCATGCTTCATGTTATTTAGTACATTGCACAATGGTCCAGGAGATGTATTTAAGTGGAAATTACCATTTAGTGCTCGACAGTTATTATCTAGACAAAAACTGTCTTCGACAAAGTTGTTACATACGATAGAGCGCTCATTTTCATGTTATCAAAAATAGGTTGATCAAAATTGTCGATGAAATAAAAAAAAGACGGGTGGGTAATGTCGGGGACATAACCGGAGTGACGTAGGACTATACAAAGGGGACAGCTTTTGTTAAATATATATTTTAAATATATTGTTTTATTTTCTTCTCCTACGTGAATACCTACCTATCTACCTGAAAAATGGATTAGTTTACTGTTTACTCTTTATGAATATGTTGAGGGTTGAAAAGAACCTTTGGTGTTGTGTTTTTGTTATCACTCGATATTCCCATCTTGTTCGGTTAAACCTTCCTGTTTAGCTATTACGTTTGCCACTCGCCACAGCTTTCACAGTTGGAAAATTTCTTCCTATCTAGCTAGTGACATATTGTTCAGTAAATTACATTTAATGCGACGTGCCGGAGAAGCACTATGCCACTCACTGAAACTAATTGTTGCCTTGATGAGCGCCGAACCGAAGCAGCTCTGTTCTTGATGCGGGTTTTCTGATTGTCGTGAGCAGCTTTGCAAGCCAACTCGAGCACTCCGACGGCCGAAACTCTATAATCGCTGTTAGGTATACTGGTGCTCCGGCACCAATCCGTTCGGCCTAGTTACCCTTGCGGAGCAATCAGTGAATGCGACCAGAGAACTGGAGACCTGCACGGTTCGAGTGAGACTTTGCCTTTCCCTTAACTTGTCCTCCTTTGTTACGTCCACGATGCCGATGCCGTACAATCACACGGGTTTACGGTTTGAAAGAAAATAAGATATTTTTTTGGGGTCCGCGTGTTTTATACTCTAGCGGTACACACTCACAGGATAGAGACAAATCGGCAGACTCAGCCAGAGGGGCGAGTCCAACGAGACGAACGAATGAGCGTTAAAAGGGAGCGATGGCAAAAAAATACATTCATTACGATTTGTTCGCTCGTTGGATTCACATGCAGGCTAAAAAGGGTCCTTTTCAGGATCACAAAATTATCTTCAATCTAAAGAGTTTATTGTTTTGTCACTCGATATCCCCATCTTGTTCAGCTAAACCTTTCTGTTTAGCGATTGCATTTGCCAATCGCCTCAGCTTTCACAGTTGGAAAATTTCTTCCCATCCAGCTTGTGACATATTTTACAGTAAATTACATTCAATGCAACGTACCGAAGCGCCACTCAGTGTCGCATTGGAGGCGATTTGAACCTGTAATTGAACATTTGCGATGACAGTGGTACAGTGTCGACTTTCAATGTGCGGTCATAATTTGGATCTTTATGTTTACAAAAATGTCCAACTAAATAAGTCGCATTACATGTCCGTCCAATTAGCTAAATGTCGAACTAATTGTAAATTATTGTACTTTCAATCTGGAAACAATTTAAGAGTTGGTGAAAATTGAATAATCTTGAAAGTCCCCAACTATCAATAAGCTCAGAACTACTGCCAAATTCACATACTCATCAGATCCTGGCAAACAAATTATGAAAACATCAATTTGTGTTTTATTATTATTTTGGATAATGTTTTAGAACGCATTGAACTTTATTTCCTAAACTCTTTTTTGGAAGGTTTAATGGCCCTGAAAAGCGCCTTGTTTTATGGAATGGTTCCAATTTAGAAAACTTAGTACTCGTGGTTTTGAAAAAAAAAGACGGGTGGGTAATGTCGGGGACATAACCGAAGTGACGTAGGACTATACAAAGGGGACAGCTTTTGTCAAATATATATTTTAAATATATTGTTTTATTTTCTTCTCCTACGTGAATACCTACCTATCTACCTGAAAAATGGATTAGTTTACTGTTTACTCTTTATGAATATATTGATGGTTCTGAAAAGAACCTTTGGTGTTGTGTTTTTGTTATCACTCGATATTCCCATCTTGTTCGGTTAAACCTTCCTGTTTAGCTATTGCGTTTGCCACTCGCCACAGCTTTCACAGTTGGTAAATTTCTTCCCATCCAGCTTGTGACATGTTGTTCAGTAAATTACATTTAATGCGACGTGCCGGAGAAACACTTTGCCACTCACTGAAACTAAATGTTGCCTTGATGAGCGCCGAACCGAAGCAGCTCTGTTCTTGATGCGGGTTTTCTGATTGTCGTGAGCAGCTTTACAAGCCAACTCGAGCACTCCGACGGCCGAAACTCTATAATCGCTGTTAGGTATACTGGTGCTCCGGCACCAATCCGTTCGGCCTAGTTACCCTTGCGGAGCAATCAGTGAATGCGACCAACAGGGAACTGGAGACCTGCACGGTTCGAGTGAGACTTTGCCTTTCCCTTAACTGGTCCTCCTTTGTTACGTCCACGATGCCGATGCCGTACAATCACACGGGTTTACGGTTTGAAAGAAAATAAGATATTTTTTTGGGGTCTGCGTGTTTTATACTCTAGCGGTACACACTCACAGGATAGAGACAAATCGGCAGACTCAGCCAGAGGGGCGAGTCCAACGAGACGAACGAATGAGCGTTAAAAGGGAGCGATGGCAAAAAAAATACATTCATTACGATTTGTTCGCTCGTTCACAGGATCACAAAATTATCTTCAATCTAAAGAGTTTATTGTTTTGTTATCACTCGATATCCCCATCTTGTTCGGCTAAACCTTCCTGTTTAGCGATTTGTTGCCACTCGCCACAGCTTTCACAGTTGGAAAATTTCTTCCCATCCAGCTTTGTGACATGTTGTACAGTAAATTACATTCAATGCGACGTGCCGAAGCACCACTCAGTATTGCATTGAAGGCGATTTTAACCTGTAATTGAACATTTGCGATGACATTGTTACAGTGTCGACTTTCAATGTGGGGTCATAATTTGGATCTCTATGTTTACAAAAATGTCCAACTAAATATGTCGCATTACATGTCCGTCCAATTAGCTAAATGTCGAACTAATTGTAAATTACTGTACTTTCAATCTGGAAACAATTTAAGAATTGGTGAAAATTGAATAATCAGTAAAGTCCCCAACTATCAATAAGCTCAACTGCCAAATTCACATACTCATCAGATCCTAGCAAACAAATTATGAAAAAATCAATTTGTGTTTTATTATTATTTTGGATAATGTTTTAGAAAGCATTGAACTGTATTTCCTAAACTCTTTTTTGGAAGGTTTAAAAGGCCCTGAAAAGCGCCTTGTTTTATGGAATGGTTCCAATTTAGAAAACTTAGTACTCGTGGTTTTTTTTTTTTTTTCCAAAATATATTTTTTATTAAGGCACATGTGGCGTTAGCCTGACAGGGCCGGGAGTCCAATATTTTGACAATTTTTGTCTTACAACTATGTTACTAATATGTAACCGATTACTCGCGGTTGGCTCGAGGTTAGTATTACAAGTGTTCTCATAATTGGTATGTTGCAGTCTTCGATGCTCTATACGTGTGCCCGACACGGGCTACTTCCTATTGGGATGCAGCTGACCATTAATCAGCAACGCTCCCTAGTCTGTACCCCATATCTAGCGTGGTGCGTCATTCTCGACTCGAGGAATCCAGGATAGAATGGTCACTAGCCGGCGCAATCATCAGCTCGTGTAGAGTTGTCATAAGCGGTACAACCTTTGGCTCATGTTGAATGATCAGTGGACTGCACAACCTTTGGCCCGTGTATCTGTAAAGAGTGTGTGTATGTATTGCCGCGACTAAGTAAAAGTTTATCGTTTGGATAGGAGGGATATGAAACGGGGACACAATGAAGGAAACATCATTAAACGTTGACATCGGCGTTTCTGAGGAACAGGTATAGATGAAGCAGAAGATCAGGATCACGGCTACCTAAGATATCCCGGACGGGGATATCCGATTGTCTGCCTTGTGCTCTCAGTACTCTAGAGAGCTGAGAGCGAGCAGCATGGAACCGGATACACGACTAGACAACATGCTCGATGTCGTGGTAGCCATCGCCACAATCACAAAGATTGTTTGCTGCGAGCCCAATGCGATAGAGATGCGCGTTTAGGTTGTAGTGATTGGACATAAGCCGAGATATCACGCGAATGAAATCACGACCTACATTCAATCCCTTGAACCATGCACTCGTCGAGACCTTAGGGATAATCGTGTGTAACCAACGACCGAACTCATCTTCACTCCACATGCGCTGCCAACTTACGAGCGTATTCTGACGAGGAATGTGGAAAAATTCATTATAAGCAATTTGCTTTTCAAAAATTGTGCCTTCTGAAGCGCCCACCTTAGCTAGCGAGTCCGCTTTCTCATTCCCCGGTATCGAGCAATGAGAGGGAACCCATGCTAAGGTAATCTTGAATAATTTTTCGACCAAAACACTCAATAGTTGTCTTATTCTTGTTAGGAAATAAGATGAGCATTTATCAACTTTCATTGAGCGGATTGCCTCTATTGAGCTGAGACTGTCTGAAAAAATAAAATAGTGGTCGATGGGCAATGTTTCAATGATCCCTAATGCGTAATATATCGCACCCAGTTCAGCCATATACACGGAACAAGGATCTTTGAGTTTGAAAGAGGCACTGGAATTTTCATTGAAGATGCCGAAGCCAGTGGACCCGTTTATGAATGAACCGTCAGTAAAGAACATTTTATCAGATCTAACTTTCCCATATTCTGCCGAAAATATCGGCGGAATAGAATCGGAGCGTAGGTGATCTGGGATTCCATGGATTTTTTGTCGCATGGACAGATCAAAAATGACAGAGGAATTGCAAAAGTATGGGAAGCAAACTTGGTTGGAGATGCCTGGTGAAGGGTGCACGTCGTGGGTAAGGTACTCATGGTATAAAGACATAAAACTTGACTGAGGAGTCAGTTGGAGTAGATTTTCGAAGTTATCAATCACCAATGGATTCATGATCTTGCAACGGATGAGAAATTTGTAGGATAATTCGGTGAACCGAAGAGTAAGCGGGGGAACTCCTGCCAAAACTTCGAGACTCATCGTATGTGTCGAATGCAAACACCCCATTGCTATACGCAGGCAACGATATTGTATTCTCTCCAGCTTGAGAATCCTGGCAGCTGATCGGAAGCAAAAACTGCCATATTCTAACACTGATAATATCGTTGTTTTGTATAACTGAATGAGGTCTCCTGGATGGGCACCCCACCATGTTCCGGTTATTGTTTGGAGAAAATTGATTCTTTGCTGGCATTTCTGTTTCAAATACGCAATGTGTATTCCCCAGGTACATTTAGAGTCAAAATATACTCCAAGGTATTTGAAAAACATCGAGTGCTTGATCGTTTTGCCGGATAGGTGAAGCTGGAATTGGGCGGGTTCGTGCTTCCTAGAAAAAACGACCATTTCGGTTTTCTCCGTAGAGAATTCGATACCCAGCTTGAGAGCCCACGTGAACAGGTTGTTCAGGGTATCTTGCAACGACTTTTGCAGAACGACGGGATTAGTACCCGTGATGGAAATAACTCCATCGTCTGCAAGTTGTCTCAGCGTGCAGTCTCTAGTTAGACAATCATCTATATCATTGACGTAAAAACTGTACAAGAGGGGGCTTAGGCAGGAGCCTTGTGGTATGCCCATAAAACTGTATCGAGAAGATTTCAAGCTGCCATGATTGAAAAACATGTGCTTTTCTGACAGTAAATTGTACAGGAAATTATTCAGAATTGGTGAAAGTCCACGATTATGAAGTTTCTCTGAGAGAATTTCCATGGAGACTGAATCAAATGCCCCTTTGATATCGAGGAAAACGGAAGCCATTTGTTCTTTGCGAGCAAATGCGATTTGGATTTCAGAAGATAGCAGCGCGAGACAATCATTTGTCCCTTTACCTCGGCGGAAGCCAAACTGCGTATTTGACAGCAAATTGTTCGCTTCAACCCACTTGTCCAAACGAAGTAGAATCATTTTCTCTAACAATTTACGAATACAGGATAACATTGCAATCGGCCTATACGAGTTGTAATCGCAAGCCGGCTTGTTGGGTTTTCGTATGGCTATCACTCTCACTTGTCTCCAGTCATGTGGGACAATATTGGTCGGACAAGTTGAATTTAATCTTGTCCGACCCCGGAGCTGAATTGTTACATGAGAGGAGGGCAATTGAGAATTGTACCATCGAAAAATTCTCAAAGTCGCATTGGAGCGGAATGTCGCGTACGACGCTTTGTGCAGGAACGGAATCGGGACAAACCTTTCTTGCAAATTTGAAAATCCAACGGTCAGAGTATGGTTCCAGCCACGCATTCTCCTAGCCGTATTCCAAAGAGTGCTCATAGCGGTCTCCCTTGACAAACCATTGACGAACTTTCGCCAATATCCACGCTTTTTTGCTTTAATCAGACCTTTTAGTTTGGCTTCTAGAGCTTGATACTTTCGAAACTATTCCACTGATCCAGTTTTCCTGAATTTTTTGAAAGCGGATGATTTTTCAAGGTAGACCTTTGAACACTCCTTGTCCCACCAAAGTGATGGAGGCGACGTCGGAAAGTGGTAGCAGGAACACGTTTCTTTTGAGCTTGAAGTGCGCTTTCGTAAATCAAACTCGATATAAAGTTATACTCTTCGAGTGGAGGAAGTTCATGCATTGAAACAAGTGCTTCAGATATTATTTCTGCAAATTTTCTCCAGACAATATTTTTCGTGAGGTCATAAGCAATATCGACTGACTCACGAGAACCTGATTCATTGGCGATCGATAAAATTATTGGCAGGTGGTCACTACCGTGGGGATCTTGGATTACCTTCCACGTGCAATCCAGGGATAACGAAGAAGAGCAAAGTGATATGTCTAGCATACTTGCCCGTGCAGGAGGGTTGGCTATTCTAGTTGCTTCCCCAGTATTCAAAACTGTCAATTTGAAGTTGTCGCACAGATCATAAATCAAAGTGGCACGGTTGTCATCGTAGAGTGAACCCCATGCTGTTCCATGGGAGTTGAGGTCACCTAAGATAAGCCGCGGCTCCGGCAGTGCCTCGATGATATCAAAAAACTGATGGCGGCCAACCATAGTTCTTGGAGGAATATATATCGAGGCAATGCAGAGGTCTTTGCCATTGATTTGTGTCTGGCAAGCGACAACTTCAATGCCTGTCATCGATGGGAGAGTGACTCTATAGAAGGAGTGACATTTTTTGATCCCCAATAGTACGCCACCAAACGAGACATTTCGATCGAGGCGAATAATGTTGAAATCGTGGAAATTCAGCTCGTCGGCTGAAGAAAGCCATGTTTCACAGAGGGAAAATACATCACAGTTAGAACTATGAATTACAAATTTAAATTGATCTAGTTTAGGGATGATGCTTCTGCAATTCCACTGTATTACAGTGGTCAAATCCAGGAGGTACTTGCTTCGGTCTATTCTCAGCACGTTCGATACGAGGTTTCATTCCAACTTGGGAAGTTTCGGTCTTCTTTCTGGGGAGTGATGGAAAAGAAGTAATTTTTCTTTTCCTAATGGCACCCTGCGATGTACCGGAACTTCCTGCATTGGGAGCGTCAGCAACAGGCTCGTCGTTCTGCGGAATGGAGTAGGGATTGTCCTGAGTCGTTGAAGCGGAACTCTTAAGCATTTCTGCATAAGTCCGCTTGGAACGTTCCTTTAAGGAACGCTCGAGTTTTTCCCCTCGTTGTATGTACACCGGGCATTGAGAAAGATCATGTGGAGTCTCGTCGCAATGAAGACACTCTTTTGAGCAAGAAGTCCCATCATGACTCTCTCCACAATCTGCGCAACGTTGTTTATTGCAACAATAGGCGGCCGTGTGACCGAGTTGCATACATTTGTTGCATTTCATTACCCGGGGTACAAACAACCGAACAGGTAAACGAAGTGCACCTATTGCAACATAGTTTGGAAGAGCGGAACCCTCAAATGTCACACGAAAAGAGTTTGTCCGATTGAGAACTCGTTTGTCATTTTTAAGTGACACAGACTTCAGTCGATCGCATTCATGAATCTTCACACTTTTAAGTGAGGAGTTCTTGAAGCGACCGACACCATCGAGTATCACTTTTCGAGTCAAACCCTTTTCGTTTATTACACCGTCTATTTCAACGTTGCAACAGGGTACGTATACGCGATACTCAATCGCAAAGAGATCACAGCGCGTTATTACATTCGCTTGGGTTCTGCAAGAGACGACAACTCGTAATTTGTCTGGCCCCATCCGAGTAATTTCAGTAACTTTCTGCGTTAGTTCTATTGAGATGCGAATGACATTAAGAGGTTTTGATTTTCGTCTAAAGTATACAATGAATGGACCTTTGAATCCCTCCGGGAATTCCTTTAGACGAAAATCATGTTTTTCATCAATTTCCTCCTCAACGTCTGCTTCATCCTCCTGCTCTTCAGGAGGTGGGTCAGCATCAGAAACATTCAATAACGTGGATGGGGGATCCTCCCCGCCCTCAGCCATAATAATAAATTAGTCACCTGTTCGATGTTAACAGTATAGAATAATAATAAAAAAATAGAAAAAAATAAATGAGTAAATAAATTATATTTGTATTCAAGGTATATATAAATGATATTTATTTAAATTTTTTATTGTATAAAATTCAAAAATGAAAAAAAGTTTCAACAAAAATTTCAACGGTAATGTTAGAAAAATGTACACCCCTAATGCCAACGCTTGCCGATTTAGTAAATACAATGTTGGACAATGGTGTAAATCGTACACAGGAGGTTGAAGGAATGATAAATGGAACAATAGAAAAATAAACTTCTACTTGCCGCTGCTGTGTAGCGTGTGATGAATGTGTGTTGATCTGAACTGGATCCTCGGCGTCTCGATCGTGCACCACTTTTTATTGAGCTCGCTTCCCTCGCAAGCGCTGATGAAAAAAGCACAATATAAATCTGCGTGAAAAAAAACACCGTTATCGGATCGATTCTCAAACTTGTCCGATCAGCTCGCGTTGTCTTTCGGCTTCATGCGCGAGGTTATCCTGGAGAGAGAAGTGATATGACGGTCGATAATACTGCGATCATTGACCAGATCCCGTGGAATGTAAATAATACAAACGAAAACAGTATGATCAGCAAATGCGACTTCCACCCACAATTACTCTAATGTTGACCAATTTGACGATTGCAGTTCACGTGATTGTAAATTGGAACGAATGGCTATAAAAACACCGCACCCTGAACGCTTATTGCTATTTGTTAGCGATCTGTCATGCCGATATACATTGTACGAAGGTCCGAAAATTTGTTGGGATAAAGTATTCTCGTTGAGCCAAGTTTCGGTGAATGCGTATGCATCATAGCATGTATCGGTACAAGCGAGATGATACAAATTTGCGTTGGACGGACTCAATTCTTCGGATGCTGTTGTCGTAATAAGGAGCCCAAACTACGGATGAGTACTCCAGGATCGAGCGAACCAGTGAACAGTATGAATCTTTGAGGCATTGTATGTCGGTGAAATGTTTGGTGATACGAAACGTAAAACCAAGAGCTTTTTGATGCCTCGGAAACAACGTATGAAGTATGTTGTTGGAGCGTCAGTTTCGAATCTAAAATGATTCCTAGGTCCTTAATGTTTGTAGTTCTATTCAACAGCGATCCATGAAGCTCATAATCGAATCGAATCGTTGATCGTTTCCGAGAGAAGGAGATGACAGAGCACTTTGAATCGTTAAGAGACATACGATTGGCTTCACACCAACCGGCAAAAATTGTTAATTGTCCTAGTAAAAACACTGCATCTTCGTAGTTCTTCACGCGCATAAAAAGTTTAAAGTCATTCGCATAAGAAAGCTTCTTGCATTCTAATATTAGGTTGACATCGTTGAGGTACAGTAGGAAAATTAAAGGTCCTAGGTGGCTTCCCTGTGGAACGCCCGATGTTACTTCGAATGGGGGTGATATGTGTAATAGTTTTATATTCGACCACTTGGTTCAAACCCACTAGCGGGCTTGATATCAGAAACAAACAACTGTTCTCGATCATTCCAATGTATTGTTTATATTACACTTAAAAGGACTAATAAAGTGGAACGGAGTGAGTTAGAAGATGACAGCCAAACTCTGAAGTTCTGATTTATAATTTGAAAGAAAATTAAAGTGGCGACGAGGATAAAAGTGGAAAGTGAAAGTGAAAGTGAAATTTGGTAGCAGTGTTTCATCTTGTCACCAGAGTTTGGGGTAAGAGTTGTTTTTTTTTGTTCCTGCCTATATTGTTTGCGCTGCCCATATTGTTTGCGGTGCCGGCATAGTGATTTTATTAAAGTTTTATTCAGCCCTATAGCCATTTTTTTTTGTTGCTTAATTCGACGGACATTGTGTTCTGTAATATTATTGTTTTCTGACAATTCAATCAGTTCCTTTGGAAGACTAATTTTGTTTTGTCTTTCGATTTTATCAGGCAAAATTTGTCGATTGAGCGATTTGTAGATGGTTGCTGTTTGTGCTCCTGTGGTTGCTGGTATCTGCTGCTGTTGCTGGTTTTTGCTGCTTTTGCTGAGTGTTTTTGCCTGCCCGAGCCAGATTTTGGGCGGTCGATTTGATTCTCTTTGATTGAACAACAGAAAATAAGGTACGTGCACCCATTTTTGGTCAATGATAAAAATAAAAGAAGTTCCCTTAATTTATTATCAATTTTTTGGAAACACATATATTTAGAAGCATTAATATTCAGACGTTTTGGTTTTTGCACTCATTATTATTCATTTTATTGTACTATCAGATTAACAATGCCGCTAATAGGCTCCATTGAAGCGTATATTCCTGGTTCAACCAGTTTCGCGCAATATGTTGAGCAAATCGAATGGATCTTTAAGATTAATAAAATACCAGTGGAGGAGAAAATTGCATATTTCCTTGCGCTGTGTGGAAGAGAAACATTCAGTGAGCTAAAGCTATTACATCCAGGTGTAGATTTATCTACTCTGACTTATGAGGCCATTATTGATTCGTTAAAGCGACGGTTTGACAAGGCAGATACAGATATGTTTCAGAGATACAAATTTTATATTATGATGCAGGGAGAATCTGAAACAGCAGAAGATTTTATTCTTAAAGTAAAATTACAAGCAGAAAGCTGCGAGTTTGGTGCGTTTAAGGAAACTGCCATTAGAGATAAATTAGTAATGGGCGTTTTAGACAAGCAGGTTCAGCAAAGACTGATTGAAGAGGAAGAATTAACTTTGGCTAAAGCTGAAAAAATTATTGTCAACAGAGAAGTTGCTGGCGTACGCACAAGAATGATGAACGATAATAGACTAACAGTAGTGGCGAAAGTAGACAGCAGCAAGCGGAAGGTTTACAGTTCACATCGTCCCAGAAGCCGAGAAAGGAGAAATAGACATGATGAAAGCAGGAGTAGTAGTCGTAGTAGGTCGTTTTCTAGCCAAAGAAAATCATACTTTTGCAATTTTTGCAACAAGAAGGGGCACACAAAAAAATATTGCTACGAACTGAAAAGAAAAAAAAAAAAGATGCATGTCAAATTTGTGGATGATACTGAAGTTTCTCCGGCTCAAACTGCTAGCAGGACTGATTATTTTAAACGTCTGAAAGAGGATCTTAAAGACAGCGGGTCCGAATCAGAAGAAAATTGTATGAAACTGTCTTCTGCCAAGCATCTGAATGAGCCCTGTTACATAGAAGTCTTTATCGAAAATAGGAAAATGCGCATGGAAGTTGATTGTGGTTCTGCTGTTAGCGTCATTGACGAACAGGAATATAATAGTCGATTTGGACATATAATGCTGGAATCATACAACAATCGCCTTGCCGTTGTGGATGGAGCTAAATTGGAAGTTTTAGGAAGCATTTTGGTATCTGTAAGCATAAATGGAATTAGTGAGCACAATATGGAATTGGTGGTTTTGAAAAATAATAAGAAATTGCGCAGAATTACTCCACTTTTTGGCAAAAAATGGCTCGATTTGTTCTTCCCGGAATGGCGTACGCCATTTTCTTGTGCGAGGATAAATCAGATCTCGGAGAGGGAGATTGAAAGTACAGTGGAAAATGTGAAGAGTAAGTTTAATCACATTTTCAAAAAGAGCTTTTCTGATCCTATAGTTGGGTTTGAAGGAGACTTAATTCTGAAGGAAGATAGACCTGTTTTCAAGAAAGCCTATCAAGTTCCCTTGAGGCTCAGACAAAAAGTTATTGAACATCTTGAACTTTTAGAAAGAGATGGAGTGATTAAGCCTATAGAGGCAAGTGAGTGGGCTTCGCCTGTTGTGGTTATTGTAAAAAAAGATCAAGGAATTCGTTTGGTAATTGATTGCAAGGTTTCAATCAACAAGATGATCGTATCTAATACTTATCCTTTGCCAAATGCTCAGGATCTTTTTGCTTCTTTGGCGGGTGCTAAGGTTTTCTGTTCATTAGACCTTGCTGGAGCATATACTCAGTTGAAGTTATCAGAAAAATCGCAGAAATTTATGGTAATCAATACTCTTAAAGGTCTCTACACTTATACAAGACTACCACAAGGTGCATCATCCAGCGCTTCGATTTTTCAAAAGGTTATGGATCAAATTTTGAATGGTTTACCTTTAGTATTTTGTTATTTAGACGACGTTTTAATTGCCGGGATTGACTATGAAGACTGTAAAAAAAATCTTTATTTGGTTTTAGACCGTCTTTCTAAAGCTAACATAAAAGTGAATCTAACAAAATGCAATTTTTTTGTAAAATCATTGCCTTACCTGGGACACATTATTTCAGATAAAGGATTAATGCCATGTCCGCAAAAGGTAGAAACTATTCGTGCAGCGAAACCACCACGAAACGTTTCAGAATTAAAGGCATTTTTGGGACTTTTGAACTTTTACGGAAAGTTCATCCCCCATTTGTCATCCCGTTTGAGTTGTCTTTACAGATTACTGCAAAAGGAAGTTCAGTTTTATTGGTCTAGCGAATGTCAGAAAGTCTTTGATGAATGCAAGAATTACCTTTTGAATGAAAATCTCTTAGAATTTTTTGATCCAAGAAAACCTGTAGTAGTGGTTTCTGATGCCTCCAGTTATGGTATCGGTGGTGTTATCGCTCATGTGGTTAATGGTATAGAGAAACCAATTTCGTTTGCATCATTTTCTCTTAATAATGCCCAACGCAAGTATCCCATATTATATCTGGAAGCTTTAGCAGTGGTAACCACTATAAAAAAATTTCATAAGTTTCTCTATGGCCAGAAATTTACAGTTTACACTGACCATAAGCCACTCATTGGCATTTTTGGTAAAGAAGGTCGTAATTCAATGTATGTTACCAGATTACAACGCTATGTTATGGAACTTTCAATATATGACTTCGACATAGTTTATCGACCGTCTACAAAAATGGGGAATGCCGATTTTTGTTCGAGATTCCCGCTATCGGACGAAATTCCTCAGTCATTGCAGCGAGAATACATTAAAAACTTAAATTTTTCAACGGATTTTCCCATGGACTATCGACAGATAGCACGAGAGACAGGAAAGGATAAGTTTTTGCAACAAGTGCAGACATTTATCTCAAACGGTTGGCCAGATAGGATTGATACATGTTTCAAGGATATTCGGGCACATTATCAGGATCTTGAATTAGTTGATGGATGTATCTTGTTTCAAGATAGAGTGATTATTCCGAAAGTTTTGCAAAACGTTATTCTGAAAATATTGCACAAAAATCATACAGGGATTTCAAAAGTTAAGCAATTGGCTCGAAGAAGTGTGTATTGGTTTGGGCTAAACAAAGATATTGAAAATTACATCAAATCTTGCCGTACCTGTATAGAGATGTCTATCGTGCCAAAACCTAAGACAAAAAACGCTTGGATACCCACAACACGTCCATTCAGTCGCCTGCATGCTGATTTTTTTTATTTCCAACAAAAAGTATTTTTAATTATTGTTGACAGCTATAGTAAATGGTTAGAATTGGACATAATGCCACAAGGAACCGATTGCAAAAAAGTTCTAAAGAGATTTACAACATTATTTGCACGGTTTGGGTTACCGGATGTGGTTGTTACCGACGGAGGACCTCCTTTCAATTCATCCTCATTCATCAAGTTTCTAGAGAATCAAGGTATAAAGGTTTTGAAGAGCCCTCCGTATAACCCGCAAAGCAACGGACAGGCTGAGAGGATGGTGCGACTAATCAAGGAAGTATTTAAAAAATACTTACTAGACCCACGGATGCAAAAGATGGACACAGAGGAAAAAGTTAACAATTTCCTCTTTAATTACCGTAATACTTGTTTGGGTAATGGTCAATTTCCTTCAGAGCGAGTTTTCACTTTTAAACCAAAAACAGATTTGGATCTCATTAACCCTAAAAAACACTACAAAAAACAATTGACTAATTCACAGCATGATGAAACATACCTTAAAGATCGAACTAATATCTCAGTGCATGATCCTTTTATAAAACTGACACCAGGTGATCCTGTATATTATAAAAACCACAACCCTACTGATATGCGTAGGTGGTTGAGAGCAAAATTTATTAAGCGACTATCTACAAATATTTTCCAGGTTTCACTCGGCGGTCGATTGTTTTCCGCCCATCGACATCAATTACGTTTGGTGGAAGAGCCTTTTGATCGAAAGTCTACAAGAATTTTATTCGATCAGATCTCACCAGAGTGCCTAGTGAACCAAGATACCGAAAATGATTATCAACAACAGCAGGCAATTCAAAGCGACGAAGAAGATTTTTACGGGTTTGTATCGGACTCCAATTTGTTCGATGCAGCCGTTCGATCCAGCTCAACTAGTGTTCCAAACAGCCCAGTTGAAATCGAACATTCTGAACATAGCCGACAGGAAAGAAAATCCGGAACGCGAAAGCGTAGACACCCTCAGACGTCTCCATTAAGACGATCGAAACGAAGTAAGATCAGTAGTAAACGTAGTGAGTTTGTTTATTTTTGAATATATTAATACTATTGAAATAAGTGATTGTTCTGAGACATCAACGAATTAAGCATAACATTGTAGTATTTTACATTTGAATTTAATCATTCTATCAGAATCTTAAGGGAGGAGAATTGTAATAGTTTTATATTCGACTACTTGGTTCAAACCCACTAGCGGGCTTGATATCAGAAACAAACAACTGTTCTCGATCATTCCAATGTATTGTTTATATTATACTTAAAAGGACTAATAAAGTGGAACGGAGTGAGTTAGAAGATGACAGCCAAACTCTGAAGTTCTGATTTATAATTTGAAAGAAAATTAAAATATGAAGTCACTTATTTTCATACACATCGTACGACCGGTCAGATAAGACTGCAGCCAGAGCAGCAACGATCCATTAAAGCCGATTCGATGCAATTTGGCAATCGTGATCTGATGGTTAGGTTTATCGAAGGCCGCTGAAAAATCAGTGTATATTGCGTCGACTTGATATTTAGATTCAAGTGCTTTATATATAAAAGAACAATTACTTCGAAGAGTTTGGAAATGGCACATAAGCAAGCAATTCCACGGTAATTTTTGACAAGTTTCTTGCTCCCTTTCTTAAACACAGGAAAAACATAGGACTGTTTCCAGTCTTTGGAGAAAACTCCGCATTGTATAGAGCGGTTGAACAATGTTGATAACGGTGAAGACAAACTATCAGCGCAGCGTTTTAAAACAATGGATGGAATTCCATCAGGATCAGGGCAAGATGATGTTTTCAGCTTCGAGCAGGCGTTGTGAACAGTTACAGCGTCAATCACAGGATTGCTTTTTTAATGAGGTTGTTACTAATCGTTTCAGTTTCGGAAACATGACTGAATTGTTGTCGGAATAAGTTAGCTATGTCAGGTATCGTAGAGGCTTCGTCTTGTTCGTCAGTCATGCAGATGGTAAACCAGATTCGTTGCTCTGTGTATCAACATGTCTCCAAAAATTTCTCGGGTTGAACTTTATTTTACGCTGAACTCGAATTTGATATTTACCAAAAAGCTTCTTATTCAAAATTTTATAATATTTACATGCATTTGCATAAAGAGATTTCCAAAAATCATTGCGATGTTTCGAGAATTTCCTCAGTAAACCTCATTTGATAGTCTTCAAACGACGCAAGCTAGGGTTCGACCAGGGCGGGTGAACAGGGTCTCTCATTGTGGCTTCGGAACAAATTGGTCGATAGCATACAGTAGCACATGAGCAGTGCTTGTGGCATTGTTCCATGGCTTCGAGGAAGCGACTCATTGATGCAAAGTCCGCAAACCATTACTTGTAATAAATTGATTCAGCGGTATTTGTAAAGCTTTCTCTCGTGAGCTGGGTAGAGGCCATAAGTAGTGGAGGATGGTTCAATAGATAGCATCGGAGGACCTGACAAACGAGCGTTGTGATAATTATAATTATAATCTATACGTTGGGCTATTGGTCTGGAGTTATATGCATTTTGGGATACATGCTAAGAAAGCTGGGTGAAGCAAAACTTATGACATATGAAGTAAAGAGATTCATCAAACATAGAATCGTTTGATGAATATCTGGGATGAAATGCCGATCGAAGTCGTGCGTGTGGCTTGTGATCATTTTGAAAAACATTTGCGGACTGTAATCAAATCCAAGCAAATGATTTGAACTGAACTAATTCTACTGTAATTTTACTACTCTATCATGGTAATAAAAAAAAAAGAATCAGAGAAGAAATCTCGCGCAACTTTTGAAAAAGTCCTATGTAACATTTACATCAACTCGAGAAAAGCGAAGTTGAAATCGCGAATTGTTTCAAAAGGAATCGATCTTTATCACTACTTTTACCACTAGCAGTCAATAGTAACTCGTGACCAATCGTAACTGTTGTTATGCGATTTTAGTTTGGAATTGGAGCCTACGAGTGAAAAATTTACATAGGACGTTTTTACTGACCGCTTTGTACATTGGAAAAGTTACGTTGCACGATGAGAATTTGAAAACAACTACTGAACAACGTTCCAAATACAGGTAAACTTCGATATAACGTACCCTCTTTATAACGTCACTCGATATAACGTACATTTTACCTCGATATAACCTACACATTCCCAAGGTGTTGAATGGTGGTGAATTTTTTTTTGAATATTTTCTTTTTTCTTAAAGAACAATGAACTATCTGTATCGTAATGTTATAACATGTTTTGTACCTTTGATCAATCCCGAAATATAGCTGGTTTTGTGACTCCGGATTCTAAATGAATCAAGCTTTAATCAACAGTACGAAGAGAAACATCATGAGAAAGGCTGGCTTCGTCTTCTAGTTGAATTTATTTATTAACTTTACTGACACAGCAACACAATAATGTATTATAGGCTACGTTTGTGAGTCCTTTATTATGCTTCGATATAACATACAATTCGATATAACGTACAATTTTGAAAGTGAAATGTACGTTATATCGAAGTTACCCTGTACTTGCACTTCGTGCTAAAAGCATATAATTATTGTAATTGCTCGTTGAATTGCACTGCAAACGATAACAACGCACGAAAGTAACAAAATATTAAAACGACCGAAGTGTTGTTTTAACCCTTTGCGGTCGGAATTAAATTCCCTTGAAAAAGATCCTCTTATTTTTTCATATTATTTTTTTTTACATCGAGTACCGTTATCTATTGTCCATAGAAACTGCGTATTAATTCGAGAACAAGTTCAATAGACCTTAAGAATCGTTTAGAAAAAGTTATACTAATACAAATGGTTAGATAAAGTATCCAGTATGATTCGTTGCTGTGGTGGCTGAGAGCAGATATACGACCGCAAAGGGTTAATTGCTTTGTTATTTCGGAAGTATCGAGGAAAGAGGGAAGTGGCGTCCGAAGTAACAGTCGAGTGCTGAAAATTCGAATCTGTACAGATACTTAACCCTCTACAACCCAACCTCGCCTTTAGACGGACTTCACGGATTTTCTTTTCAAATTATTCAGACATTATTTTCAATGCTCACCCCCACTAGAACGTCTTTAGAATATTTTCATCTATCACACATACACATTGGTTTTATGCTGGCAGCTTTCTGGTAGGATGTTATGTTGAAAGTCAGAAATTCGAGATAGAAATGGGATGGGTTTTTAGACAAATAAAAAATTTGGATCTTAGAGGGTTAAATGATTGTTTTCGCAATGTGTTACGAAACCACAGAGCAGTTTCGTCTGACAGTTGAGTGAATTCCGTACAACCCTGTTTTTCATCGCATTTGTCATATAGCATAGCGGATAACTTCACTCCGAAGTGACAAGCAACAACATAGTCGAAAAAACGTGCTAGTATCTACAGCTAGGATATTTTCAAATTCAATTTTAGTACATTGCCATTTCTAATTACTCTTTAGTTAAATTAAAGTCTGCAAAAAGGTAAATATGGAACCTCCATCGATGAAATATTGATCAAGTTCAAGTTAGAATTTTTTATCAAGGTCGATCCGGATCCAGTAAATGCTCTTTACGGGTGGAGTTGAGCCTGCAAATGTTGGAGGAGCAGAAAGCCTTGCGGATGAAGAGGATAATGGAGGAAGCCGCTGTACAACGAAAGCTACGAGCTACTTATTGCCGAAGCAGATAATGCGGAAGAAGAAAGCAGTAGGAATACTAAATTGAGTAGTCGAGCGAGTAGAGTAAAGGTTCAATCGTGGCTGAGTAAACACAAAACCGGCACAGTTCAACAAGTCGCAGCTGAGCCGTCCAGTAGCGTGTTGCCATCGATGGTTGAAACAGTTCACCAGTTTTTTTCCAAATCATCTCTTCCCATTGCTGAATCAACAATGAATACTACGATTCTGGCCTCGGATAAGTTAGAGCCGATGACGTTACCCTCGATTCAAACCAGTGGTCCATTTGGTGGACATACAGCGGTGTGCCTGATTCCATTACTGTTCCACCTCCGTTTGTTGTCAATCAAATCAACTCAGTGACTGGTGGTATTTCTGCGTTGCGTATGTCCACTGCAAAACCGATGCAGGAGTCGCAGTATCCGATCCATAGCCAAGGATTAAGCAGGGTGCAGCAAGTGATGACAAAACCTTCTTCGTCAATTTCAGTTATGGGTGTGCCGGCAGAGAGTCTAGTTCCATCTTGGACAAATCGGAACCCCATTTGTTCATCAATCCAGACTCAACCAATCAACAACTTTACCGGTCCAACGAACATCTATCCTTCGGTGTCATCTGGCGTTCAACAGTATAGTGGAAACATGAAGCTGCCGACAGGAATACCTAGTTTTCCAACGATGCAACCAGTCAGTCAAGCGTTTCATCCGTCGGTGCCGTTGCGAGGTCTTGGTCCGTTAGGCTGCGAGGCAAGCAATGCCAAGGGAGCTTCCATGCTTTTCTGGAAATCCTCAAGAATGGCCGCTTTTCTATAGCTCAATCTGCAATTCAACGGAGGCATGCGGTTACTCTGATTCCGAAAATTTAGCTAGGTTACAGCGATGTTTAAAGGGGAATGCACTGGAAGCAGTCAAAAGCAGGTTGTTGATGCCGCAGTCGGTACCATCTGTGATAGATACGTTGCGGAGTTTGTATGGTAAACTGGAAATACTGATTCACTCGCTCCTTCAAAGGCTGCGTACAGTTCCGTCTCCGAAAGTCGACAATCTCCATTCGATGATCACATTTGGGCTGGCAGTGCAGAATGTAGTCGATCATATGTGCGTCGCAAATCTCAATGATCATTTGTGGAATCCTACACTGCTTCACGAGCTGGTGGAAAAACTCCCTTCCCAGCTTAAAATGGATTGGTCCCGGTTCAAGAGAGGCAGCACAAATGTCAATCTGGCGACATTCAGTGCATTCATGTCCGAACTAGTAGAGATGGCTTCGGATGTGACGCTTCCCATAGATAGTCTAGGAACACAGTCTAAATCCAACAAAGCTGAAAACAAGTTGTATGTACACTCCGAGAAAATGCAGAGTGAGAAAGTTGAAGTCCACGAGAAGAAACCGTCAATAGAACCGGCGAAAAAAACCTGCACGTATTGCGGCAACGAAAATCACGTAATCGTGAATTGCGTCCAGTTTGAGGCGCTGAATATGGATGAAAGATGGGAAGTTATCAGATAGAAAAACTATGGAAGGGTTATACCTATGATATAACCGCATGGTTGACGTAGGACTGCTATTGGCTTAGTATTCATTTGTGTTTTTTCGCATCGCATAAATAATCGATGTTCCTCATTGTGTGCGATATCGCCGCTGCGCAGAGCTAGTTTTTGTACGTATTGATTAAATTATTGATTAAACTAGTGAATGAATGAAACAATTTACGAATTCAATTGCAAACAAACTTCAATTTAGGTCAACTCATGCATAATGGTAGTCATTATCGCAGCAAATAGTTATCAACATTTTACCTAATCATCAAACGGTATGCGTAGAAGTTCAGTGTGCTGGCGACATGAGGGGACATGCAAATGTCGATTTTCCCAACTTACTGGTTTCGGAATCTGTGTTGGGAAAACACATTCCGGTTTGCAAAAATACAAGCGAGTACAAAAGTACTCGCAGCTTGCAGCTCATTTGCAATGCCAATTTCCCCACGCTCCATGGTTTTGAAATCCGTGTTAGGGATACATTCCGAGTTGCAGAAATGCAAGCGAGTACAAAAGTAACCGCTTCTTGCATCTTATTTGCAATACAAGTTTCCTCAGGCTTCCATGGTTTTAAAGTCTGTGTTAGGGAAACATTCCGATTTACAGAAACGCAAGCGAGTCCAAAAGTACCCGCTGATTGCATCTAATTTGCAATGTCAGTTTCCCCAAGCTCCATGGTTTTGAAGTATGTGTTAGGAAATCGTTCCGATTTGCAGAAACGCTAGCGAGTACAAAAGTACCCGCTGCTTCTATCTATTTTGCAAGGCGGATTTCCCCAGGCTCCATGATTTTGAAGTCTGTGTTAGAGAAACATTTCGATTTGCAAAAGGGCAAACGAGTACAAAAGTACCCGCTGATTGCATCTAATTTGCAATGCCAGTTTCCGTTGGTTCCATGGTTTTGAAGTCTGTGTTAGGGAAACGTTCCAATTTGCAGAAACGCAAAAGAGTAGGGGAGATGAGGGTAAGACGGACATGTCAAGGATAACTTTAATTGTATCTTTGGAAACTCATGTTTCCAAAAATTTAAAATCAGTTTCTTACAGTTCAACTGGTTTTCGAAATAACTGGCCAAATGTTTTATAAAAATGTGTTTTTCCATGCTTTTTTTACTACAACACTTTTTACTTACAACAAGCCGAAAAGTACAACATTTTAATCGGTGCGGGTATAATGGACATGTAGTGGGGGGAAATGGACAGGTTCATAGTATACGAAGCGTAGAGGTTCATCGCTCGCGAGAGGAATAATTTCGCTCTCTCTCAGTGTTTGTGCGTCCAGTAACTGAAATAGAACAGAAAGAGAAAGCAATATACAAAAGTGTTCAATATTCTTCCCTTCACTTTCCGTCATGCATTGCATGTGATTATTGATGTGACTGTCCATTTCATTCTCTCAGTGCAATTATTTCAATAAATTAAACCACTTATGAATAAATTAACTTTTCCGTACATGCCTAATATCGCTTCTCTGTCAACTCACAAACCGAAATATATACCCACCAGCGAATTCAATTTTGCAATTAAACCACTCAAAATGCTTAATATCTAAGATGCAAAAGTTACATCCACACGCGGAATCATGTTCGATTTTCGGTTTTTGTTTCTCTATTCCACTTTTGATCAGTATCCATTGTCATAGGATGGTTTGAATATTATAAAGTAGCATGTAGAAGGGTTTCCCATCAACAGAAATTTGAAATTCATAATGCAACTATACAAATCAACCACCTATCCATCATACTCCCACTGTCCGTCTTACCCGCGGCTCCCCTACAAAAATATCCGTTGCTTGCATCTATTTCACAAGACCGATTTCCCCAGGCTCCATGGTTTTGAAGTGTGTGTTAGGGAAACATTCCGATTTGCTAAAGGGCAAACGAGTACAAAAGTACCCGTTGATTGCATCTATTTCACAAGGCCGATTTCCCCAGGCTCCATGGTTTTGAAGTCTGTGTTAGGGAAACATCCATTCATTTCAGCGATGGTACCTCAATCGTTGCGCAATCATAATTGAGTCGATTTCCGAGCGACACTCGCTTTTATACTGATTGGTGTGATTTCAATAGCTGTTTTGAAAGCAATTTTAAGGCTATTGAAACAAATTTTTGGATCAAAAAGTAACAATCATAGAACGCGTAGACATTTAGTCTTTCAAATGAAGTATTTATCATACAATTTCGTTCAATTGTTTAGGAGCTATTAACGCTCAAAATCTCGTTCTCCGGTGTAACGTTTTCGTTTTCGAAACTTAGAACTTACACCCCAGTATAGAAATGAAAGACGTAGTCCTACGTCAAAACTTGTGTAGATGTTGTCTCATACCGCATCGAAGATGGCCTTGCCGTTCCAACAAGGAATGTGGTGTCGACGGATGCAGAATTCACCATCACAAGTTTCTACATTCAGCGAAGAGTCCTTCGCAGAATAGTATGGGAACCGCATGCTCAGTGCAGTCTACAAATAGTGCCGAGAGTGTCGTGCATCAAAATCTCCACTCTTCTGTCGCATACACTCTATTCCGATATTTACCTGTAACTATTCACGGCAATGGTCAGAAATTCAGCACCTTTGCTCTCTTAGATGACGCATCGGCGCTGGGTGTTACTGGACCAACCGATGATCTTTGCTTGAACTGGACAGGTAATATATCGAGGGAAGAGAAGAGATCTCAACGAGTTACTGTGGTCATTTCCGGAGATAGAGAGAAGTATAGACTCAACAACGTGCGGACAGTGCAGAAGCTCCGACTGCCGAGCCAAACAATGCAGTACGAACAGTTGCAGAAAAAGTATCCTCATCTAAAGGGTCTGCCGGTTCGCAGTTATATGGAAGCTACTCCGGGAATCATCATCGGACTGGAATACGTTCGACTTCTAACTTCGTTATGAGTACGAGAAGGCGGAGAAAATGAGCCTGTGGCAGCGAGTACACGACTTGGTTGGTGTATTTTTGGAAAGAATTCCGACAGTGGTGTCATGTTGGAACAGCTCAACTTGCATATGGTTGGTGAAATGGGAAATCGAGAGCCAAATGAGTCGATGAAACAATGTTTGGCTGTCGAGCAATCGAGCGTGACTGTCATGTCGAAAGCTGAAGAAGACGAGCGTGCGCGTGGTGCAATAGAAACAACGACTCGTCACGTGAACATGTCTTCCGAAGCGGGATTGGTGAGTAGTGTTCTGACATCCCTAGATCTGCATTTGACGAAACGAGTCCGGCCAACCGTACTGCCTTGTTTGAGATCAGGTAGTCGCAGGTATCTCCAATTTGGGGCTTTCCGAATAGGAGAAATTATTACCTCGACCAGCGTGGATGACTATGTACCATCCAAACTCAACATGGCGGATACCGTTATCAAGTGGAAAAATGGGCACGGATTCGGCAGTAAGAACCCTTGGTATAACGTATCAGATTTCCTGGACAAGTCACCGGAACACTGGCCACCAAATAAGTTCGAGATAGTCTTCCTATTGCGCGGTACAGTACAGCAAATTGTGATAGATGTTTCCAGATTCGCAAACTGGAACCGATTATTGCTAGCTTTGTCATACAGAGTGTATATTACATGAAGGTTGCTAAGATTCCGAAACCGAAATTGTTGAATCAGAAGGAGTTTGAGTGTGCTGAAGATCTTCTTTGGAGCACCAAGTTGTTTGAACCAACGAAACCGTTCGAACCTGGCCATTTCGTCTCAGTCGTCGATGGAAGAAAATGGAATGAGTGGATCAAAGGTCAAGTAGTAGACGTAATCAGTGCAGCTGACGGGCAAATACAGCGTACGGTGGTGCAGACTAAAAACGGACAAGTAACTGTAAAGCAAGCTCCTCTAGATCTTAAGGTATGTGGGTTCTCCGGAACTACACGGGCGGGGGAATGTTACGAAACCACAGGGCAGTTTCGTCTGACAGTTGAGTGAATTCCGTACAACCCTGTTTTTCATCACATATGTCAAGTGCAGCATAGCGGATAACTTCACTCCGAAAGTGACAAGCAACAACATAGTCGAAAAAACGTGCTAGTAGCTACAGCTAGGATATTTTCTAATTCAATTTTAGTACATTGCCATTTCTATTAACTCTTTAGTTAAATTAAAGTCTGCAAAAAGGAAAATATGGAACCTCCATCGATGAAATATTGATCAAGTGAATTCAAGTTAGAATTTGTTTCCGTTTAAGTTCGACCAGATTAGTCGTAGCGTACAGGTAGTCAGTAAGGTAGAACATCAAAAAGTAACACGACAGAACGTCTTTTCGTCTGCCTGAAAACCTATCCGAACACAATGCATTCAATTATTGAGAACTGATAGTGTGCACCCATTAACTCGATTTGTCATACATCATTTACATTTGTTACTTAGGACTTTTTCAAAAGTTACGCGAGAAATATTCATCTGATTACTTTTCCGGCATAAATGAAGTGTATCACTTTCAAGGTGACACCCTACAATCGGGAACATTCGGATTCACCGGAGTAATTTTTCGCTTGGAGTCAAAATTTAAATTAGTGCTTAGGGGGAGTAAAAATAAATTGAGAAATATAAATTTCTTGAAGAAAAAGTTTGAACGTCACTAAACATAGTGAAGAATATCCAGCTTTTGTCTTTTCGTAAAAGAGAAAGTGCATTTAAGCTGAGTTGTGTCACACGTGGTGCAAGTTAAGATGGAGAAGTTTAAAGATCCTCCAAATATTAATTCAAAAAGGAATTCAGATGAAATCATGGATGCAAGCACTTCGCAATCCATCGCCGACCATCAAAGTTGTAGCTTAGACGTTTCGATCAGCGCTTCTGGTAAAACATTGTCAAAAGAAGCATCTCAACAAAAACATCAGGAGAGTTACACATACACTTACCAGGACCGTGCACCTTACAGGATCTATGTAGAACTACGAAAGAAAGATGATAACATGAAAATAAACAAGTTTTCGCATGGCTCGATGATCAGAGGAACTAACGAGTATCGACATCATGTAACAGACATGAAGTACGTTGGTAACAACAAGATATTGGTGTTTACAAACAGCTTTTATAAGGCTAATTCATTGATGGAAGCCCTGAACAAAACAGAAGGATTGTACAAAGCGTACGTACCTCTGCATCTCGTGACAATCACAGGTGTCATTTCTGGTATCCCTGTGGACATTAAAGAAGCAGAATTCGACGGTTAACGAGATCTTTCAACGGAGAAAAATTGCCCACCACAAGAGTAGGCATCACCTTCAGAGCCCATGAACTATCCAAGCAAGTCAAAATCTTCTGTTGTCGGAGTTCGGTTCGGCCGTTCTTCCAAAATGTAGTGATTTGCACTAAATGCCTTCAGTTCAATCACCGCGAACAGAACTGCAGAGGACAGAGACGTTGTCACGAATGCACCAAGCAGCACGAAACACGCGAGGAGTTTGAAAGATGCAAGGAGGAAGTTAAATGTGCTAGCTGTAGGAAGCCAGGACATAACACCCTGGACCCCTGCTGCCCAGAGAAGCGAAGACAAGAAACAATTAAGAACTTTATGGCACGTAAATGCGTTACCTACACGGAGGCTTGTGAAATGATTCCAGTAGTCATAGAGAACATATACGAGCGACTGAGTGATGCGGACGAGTTCCCCACTTTGGAACAATCTTTTGCAAACGTCACAGGAGATAGTATCAAGTGGAGGAATCCATTGAGAGAACAATGGATTGAAACCAACATGGAGCGGAAGGCAGTTCAAACAGCGGTCAAAATTGCAGCAGAAAAGGAGAAAAATGAAAAAACAAAGAAGAATATTAACAAAAAGGCCAGAAGTTCGGAAAATACACCCAACGATGCACAGCGAACGTCGTACGAACGCAACCAGATTATCACACAGGAGACTGCAAAAAACAATAATGAAGCAGGTTTGAAAAATCCATTCAGCGTGAGCAAGAAAGAAAGATGGGAAGCGATCATCAATGAAGCGAACACAAAAGCTGAAGCGAAAGCGCAAGCTACTGTTAAAGTAGCTGAAGAAAAAAGACAAGCGGAGCTAATGTCGTTCTATACGGATTTCGTGGAACAATTGGGATCAGGAGAAATAGCAAAAAGATTCAAAATAGCAAAAAGAATGTACGGTAAAACACTTCAACTTAACGAAACTGTAGTACATAACAGTAACAACAAGTAAAAAGACTTTGGAGACGCCTTATACTGTATTTCGATTAAAAAGATTTAAATTATCAGTATCTTCAATGTCATACAGAGCAATGTACAAAGCTTGAGCAAGAATAGATCGGAAATTCAAAGGATATTAATAGGTAATGAAGTACAGGTGGCTATTTTATCAGAAGTGTGGACTAAAATCACAGAAGAAAGTACGAATAAGTACAAAATTGGGGGTTATCATACAATCCTCAAATCGCGTTTCGATGGGTATGGTGATGCCGCAATATTGCTGGATAATACATTCAACTATCTAGTCATCACATTGCCGATGTTATCAGATAAAACGCAAGCATAAAAATCCTGCCAACAAAGGTTGTAATCATGTCTGTCTACATAAGTCCATCTATAACTATAAGTGATTTCAAAGAAGACACCACGAAGCTTTTCGATGTTGTTGCGAGGTTGCGAAAAGTAATCATAGGAGGTGACTTTAATGACCATCACTGGGCATGGGGTAACGAAACATGCATAATGACCATCATGGGCATGGGGTAACGAAACATTATCACAAAGGCGAAATTCTACTTGACCGAATAAATAATTCTAATTTGATGATTTGCAATGATGGGTCTCCAACTTTCATACCGACACAGTTAAACAGACGGTCAACGGCTTTGGATATAACATTAGGAAGCGCGGACTTCTTCTCCAGGATCACTTGGGAGGTAACAGATTACAGCATCGGGAGCCATCATATGGCGTTTCAGATTGTGCTGGATTCTAGGGAGGAACCTAGACCATATTACTAAACGAAAGCAAGTACAGAAAGAAATAGCGGATTTAAAAGATACCGAGGTCAACTCCATATATATAGAATTACAGTACAGCATTAGAGCAGTCATCAAAAGAAATTGCTACAAAAACACAAAAAAACGAAATTTTGGTGGTCTTCTGAAGTCGCTTCGGCGTGGAAGGCTAAAACTGAAGGTCATTCAACAAAATATCTAGTCAAGAAACCCTAATTAATTTCAAAAAGAAAGCTACTATCTTTCAGAAGCGTAAAAGAGAGGAAATGCGTAAAAAATTTGATGAACTTCATGAAGGAGTCGGTCCTTTCACAAGCTCAAAGGAACTCTGGACAAAAATCAGACGTTCAACAGGACACAAACTTCGAAGGAAGGAAAATTCAATAGCATTAGACAGTAGAGCAGATGCAGAGAAATTCCTAGACATTCATTTTGGCAAAAACGACGTGGTGCCTATATAAAATGCAACAACATTAGTAAATTATCCAATCATGACTCTGGAAAAATGGTATGATATACTTTCCAAAAAAAAAAAAAGAAAACAACAGCACCTGGTGAAGATGGCATCAGTTACGACGAGCTCCGCAGTTTACGACCAAACGTTATTAAGAATATTATCAAAGACATCAACGACATGTGGTTTAACGGATGCATACACGAAGAGCTAAAAATCACCAAAGTTGTCGCTATTCCTAAGCCTGGGCGCGACCAATATTCTCCGGAAGGTAAAAGACCTATATCATTGGTACCAACAATAACCAAAATCACGAATACAGCAGTGTTAGAATTGCTACAAGAACATTTAGATAGGAATGAAACACTACCCGATATCTCATTCGGATTTAGACGCGGCATGTCAACTTCTACTTGCGTTTCTTATGTGGTGAATGAAGTGAAGCGTAATAAAAGAGAGAAGAAATTGTCAGCGCTTATCTGTATTGACCTGTCGAACGCGTTTAACGCGGTCAAAACTGAAAAGTTAAACGAAATTCTATCACATATAAATGTGCCTCACGAAATCCAAGCATGGATAGAATCTTTTCTGTCAAACAGGAAAATCAAATTTCACATGACGAATGAAATCGTTTCCAGAACGGTAAGCAATGGGCTTCCCCAGGGAGACGTCCTATCACCGACTCTTTTTAATATTTACACGCTTCCGTTGCACGAGGTCAAGGTAGAAGGTATTGCACTGGTTCAGTACGCTGATGATTTCGGAATCTTAGTAACCATAGAAGATAGTAATACGAACGGTCAACGTTTTTTGAATGAGTTTGAAAGAATAGCAGCGGATCTGAAATTCAAAATCAACCCTGCAAAGACTAAAGTAGTATTGTTTCAAAAGAGCAATAACGTTCTCACTAGAGATGGGCAAGCCGTTCACGAATGGTACGGAAGATCTAATTCGCCGAAAAGAGTGAACGAACGGTCGTTCTTTTTCAAAGAACGATAGTTCTCCCCACGAACTGATTGCGAGTGAACGGTTCGTGAACGAACTGATTCCGAAAGAACGGTTTGCGAGTGAACTGTTTGAGAGTGAACTGTTTGTGAACGAACTGGTTCAGAACGAACTGTTTGCTAGTGAACTGTATGGGAAAGAACTGATTGAGAGTGAACTGTTTGGGAACGAACTGTTTAAGAACGAAGTGTTTGCAGGCGAACTGTTTGCGAACGAACTAGTGCAGCTGAACTGATTTGCGCTGGACGGAATGAACAAATATAACGAGAACGCTTGTAAGAAAAATAAAACGATACTGTCATTTATTAACAAAATGCCTGTAACGCAGGGTTTATTTTGTTAGTACATACTCAATTTTGGATTAAAAATTAAATTAAATTTTCGTAGTTTTAAAAGCAAAACTATATATTTTCAATTTCATGTATTCTTTCAATTCCGCGTAACATTCAGATATATCCTGATTATCAGAAAAAAATCTGGGGGAAGCTGGGGCGATTTATGTATTAGGTAGTCATAAAGTCTTATAGTGTTGTCGTATATATGTTGAGAAAAAAGTTTTTTTGTTGCTTTCAATTCATTGTTTGGCCTATTGCGTGTACGTGTTATCGTTATTGTTTGTGTGATTGAACTGAATGAACATTATGAAATATGATCTCACATGAAACCTGTGTGTTGTCCAAAAACAGAATATGAAAAATTGCACATATTTTGTGCGCATCAAATTATTACATAAACTTTTGTCGACCGATAAACATATTTTCACATACAGTTTGCGACTTTCAAAGAAGAAGCAGCTTATCTTTCCCCACTAAATTTCAAAAATATAAATCCCATACGTACACTATCCAATCCAACGATATCAATTAATAGCTGTCTATTGATGTTAGGTTCAAGCTAACATTTTATGTTGTTCTTAATACCGCTGAACGAAAGAGCGGAAGAACGGTTCAAAAGAACTGATACACTTAGATGAACGGTTAGTGAGTGAACCGTTCATCAAAGTGAACTGTTTTGCCCATTTCTAGTTCTCACTCTCCGAGTAGATAAACAAATAATCGAGACCGTACGTAGCACAAAATATTTAGGGGTCACCATAGACAGATCGCTTAGTTTTGGAACACATCTGAGATATGTGGCAGAAAAAGCAAGAAAAACAATGAAGGTTTTATCAGGAATAAAAAATGGTGCTCACCCGAAAAGCATGCTGAAGCTGCATAATGGACTAGTCAGAAGCGTTATCGAATATGGGAGTTGTATTCACAACAACGCGAGACGAACAACTAGAAGAATCACCGAGGTACTTAATAAGTCTACGTAAAGCCACTGGAACAACGAAAACAACACAACAAACAGCATTGATTGGCTTTGGTTGGTCTAAGCGGTCAGGAGCTGATTCGCATCCGATTGGAATATATTGCTGCTAAAGAAATAGTCAGAAACGTATCCAAACGTAACGCACTGGGTAACCAATTGATATCTTTGTCAACGACAACACACAAGGACATTTTTGATGCAATATCTCCGTGATCAAACTATCCGTCACACCAGAACTATTCATCAATTCTTCTTTGGAGGGGATGGACAACTCCAAGAAGAACAATAATCCGATTCGTTTGAAGCAGCTTGTACTATTTGCAATGCATGGAAAGTTTAAAAACCGGAGGAGAATATTCACTGACGCCTCGAAGGAAGATAACAAATGTGGTACAGGGAAACTTCGATATAACGTTCCCTCGTTATAACGTACCCTCGATATAACGTCACTCGATATAACGTACATTCTACCTCGATATAACGTACACATTTCCAAAGTGTAAAGAAAAAAAAAATTTCTGATAGAACAATAAACAATGCTAAAATATTTTTTTTTATCTGTATTATAGTGATTTTCAACTCATTTGGCTGGTTCGTCACTTTTACTTCCATTTTTGGAAGAATGTCGGGAGTGAGAATTGAACTCGTGACCTTTAGCGTGAGAGGCATGGATGTTACCACTACGCCAGATCGCCTCCACAGATGCTAAAATATGTTTTGTACCTTCAATCAATCCCGAAATACAGCTGGTTTTGTAATTCCGAATTCTAATTGAATCATGCTTTAATCAACAGTACGAAGGGAAACATCATGAGAAAGGCTGGCTTCGTCTTCTGATTGAAGTTATTCATTGACTTTACTAAAACAGCAACACAATAATGTATTATAGACTACGTTTGTGAGTACTTTATTATGCTTCGATATAACGTACAATTCGATACAACGTACAATTTTGAAAGTGAAATGTACGTTATATCGAAGTTTACCTATATCGGTATATTTATGGAGTTTTCGAATCAAAGGATATCCCGTCATCTGGAAAAAGAGACCCGTATTACTAGCGCGGAACTTATAGCTATTGAAGTGGCAGTACAATCAATCGAAGAACTCGAGCTGCAGGATTGTGTCATTTACACTGATTCGAAATCAGCATGCATCATGCTGAATAATGCACTGGAAGCTGGGAGAGGTGAAATGCTGTTGGTGTACATCATCGAAGCGGCAGCAAAATGGAATATAAGTCTGCAATGAATACCCAGTCATGTAGCCATCGTCGGAAATGATTTAGCGGATCAATTGGCCAAGCAAGGCGAAAAACAACTTGTAACAACACTGGAAAACTCTATACTCGCGAATGATGCTTTACAATATTTCAAAAAATGTAAACAGGAGGCAACTGAAAAGTGGTATGAAGAATACTCTAAAACGAAAGGAAGAATTTTCTTCGCCTTTCAACCCAAATTTTTAGAAAAACCATGGTTCATGGATGTAGACATGAAATGCCCGGATATAAGACTTTTAAACCGTTTAATGACGGGTCATAACTATTCGAAGTACTGGCTAAGCAAAATGAAGATCGAGAACGACCCAGATTGCGATATCTGTGAAGAGACCGAAACAGCAGAACACTCAATTTTGTTCTGTCCCAGATTCAATAATATTCGAAGCAGTTTTTCTTTTGATGGTAATTGCCGAACTTTGGAGGATATATTCAAAACAAAGGATATAAAGATTTACGAAGAAATTGCACAATTTGTCCGAGCAACTCAGCATAACCTGTAATAAACGTAATGTAATAAGCGATTACAGGGCATATAGACACACAAGGCGCGTAGAAGCATATCCTAAGGTGGGCCAACTTGCAAGAACCACTCTTCAGCCATCTTGGAAGTCTACTGTGTTTTGTTTGTAAACAAAACACAATACGCTTGTGCCCAAGCTCGCTCGTGATCAGTCTGTCTCTTTCACGCTTCAAGGAAATAATTCCCCTTCTGCTTTCTTCCGTACTGTTTTCATATAACGATACGGCCTCACCTAGTACCATAGACCCGTCTTGATAGTCACATTAACTGGCCCCAGGTGTATGACACGATTATCGCTATCTCACTCTACCTACCGTCACTGCCTATCTCATTATCCCTCTGCTGTAAAAGTTCATCATCGACATCACGATATGTCAGATGGTGGTAAATTGGTAATTCGCGATAACGTCGACGTCTGGTGGCGACTTCAAGTTTGAGTCATAATTTGGGTCCCAAAATCGTTAGTGTAATCTCTACCAGATTAGAAGACACGAAGCCAGTTTTCAAATTTTAAAATTTGAATGAAAATTTTCACATTATGTTATTTAATTATTAGAAACACGTATTTCTGACTTTTATTCAACCATATGGTCATACAATTCCAACATTGTTGCTGTTTTTTTTCTTTATAATATAAAGTTGTCTTCATAAACAATTTTCGTATGAGACTTTTTCCCCACCTGCAAACAAAAATGTTTTTAATTTAAACAGAATACTAATTTGATATGGGAAAGCTAATTTTCATTCATAATTTTAATTTTGAAAACGTTCACTCCGACTGAAAATCAGCTGTTCTTTGACGCTCCCCTAAACTAGTAAACGAAGCTCACTGCCGTCAACGCGGATCGCTGTTTTGAAGAAAACAAATACTACTGACGTGTGAGATGTTGGCATCAAAAACATGGCGGGTGCCATACGGTTGACTGTTCCTCAAACATATGAAACTGTCAGTGACAGTTCAAAGTAGATAGAAGAAGAAGAAGACACCCTACAGGGTGTCACTTGTTTGCTCTACAGTGTTTTAGGACGTTCTTTCGAGCTCCGAATAAATTAAACAAAGAATTTTTAATTACTTTTAATAATAAAACAAAAATTGAACGGGAACAAATATTCATAACTAGAATAATTAAAAGTTGATGAAGTGAGAGGGTTCAAAAAAAGTTGTGCCATGGCCTACACGATTCCAGCTCTTCTGGATATCTGAACAAAAAAAAAATCGAACAGATTGTGAATCAGTAAAGGATGCCGCTACGCACGATCCTCGGACAAGTCAAAAACATGTTTTTTGACAAAATGGCAGCAGCTTGAAGAAAAAAATGCAATTTTTAACGTGTTTTCCCCTGTTTCCCGACTTTTTGATGCGATAGAGAGACGCGTACAGATTGTGTTCATATAATATGACATAAATCGGTTCAGTAGAACTTGAGATGTCGTGTACGCCAGTTTGGAGAAAAAACTAGTTTCAAGAAAAACGCTAAGTTTAAGTTAATTTTTATGGCCGTACCAGGTTAGAAAACGCATCACTTATATGGCTATAACTCGGTAAATAATGAGATTTTCGAAAACGTCATTTCTAGGGTATATTCTTGAATGCCTAAACATCAGAAATATACAGAAAAAAATTAGATTTTTTTCGAATTTCTAGACTAGAATACTGCCTTAATGCATCACGAATATCGCGTTAATTTACCGGATCATGATATTATCTTGGCTGCTAAACATAAGCTTATTCCGGCTGTTATCGCAGGATGCAAAATCAAGCTAGGGCCCTCGGTAATGCTGTAACAGTCCAATACAGTGGTCCAATGTGCATAGCAATTCGTTCTGGAAGACACTGTACTTCGAAAGCATTTTCTCATGGGCTTGAATTGGAGAATTGGAGATTATTCGGTACCAAAGAATAATCAAGCCAGTAGCCATAATAATTGTGGATGGAGGACCAAACGAGAACCCTCGTTTTTAAAAGGTCATAGATATCTTCGATCTATTAAAATCAATTGAATCTTGATGCAATATTAGTTGTTACAAATTCTTCAACATGCAGTGCATTCAACTGAGTTGAAAGTTGGATTGTCTCTCTTTCCCGGTAGATTAAATTCTTCTTCGGGATCATAAGGGATCTAACTTAGATGAGAAATTGGAAAACAAAACAATTCTAGTATGCAGGGAAACCGTTAGCTGATTTGTGGAATAACCTAGCGATCGATGGATATCCCATCAAAGCAGAATATATTAGGTTCGCAAACTCCCAAATCGACGAAGCGGAATTAGTACGATACAGTAATCGCTCACTAACTGGTCCTGGTGTAACTGGTCTGCTTTTCGCATCACAAAAACATTGATTTAATTACAGAAAAATAATTTCCTCAAATTATATTTCATACCTGTTGTTGCATTCAATGCGAAACTTCCATTGGAATCATTTTGTTCATCCAATTTCATGATCAACGCGAATTAAACAATTCATTGAAGTTCCCCTCGATTTTATTTGACGTTTTACATACCGGACCAGTTAAAACGCGAATGTCGATAACTGGTCTTACCTCTTCGCCCAGTTAGCGAATGTTTACTGTATTAGGCCGAGTAGTTTGCTTGACACGAAGGACAAGACCTTTTGCATTTTGTGAAATGTAACGACAGGAACTGTTGCATTGAACGAAGGAGTAGTTATTTTTGTGTAAATCAACATCAATTTATACTAGTCCATGTTCCTTACAGCTTAACGCCAGATGGTTTAAAAGCTCAAATCCTAACAGATGTGAGCATTAATTTTCCGTCTCGGTTTGCTTGAAACTTTAAGAACTTGACGAAAGTTCTTCCGAAGTCACTACTTGTATATAAAAAACTTCCGTCTTAATATTTGATTCCGACTTTTGCAGATATCTGATTTTGACGTGGGACTACGTCTAACCGGAATATATGGAGGGTAAAATGACAACCTAAACACAGAACATGCAGGAAAAAATGAAAGATTTCGAATGCTTATAGCTCGAACATTTCGTACTGGATAGGAGAGATGTTTGCATCACTTGATAGGGAATATTTCTACGCATCTATCGCAACTAACAAAATGTTGTTTTTCATTAGATAAACAATTGAATAACTGTAAAATATTAGGCGTTATCTAAACGCCCTAACTGCATCGTTTTGATTGACCCGATTTACGGTTTCCCTAACACAGCCATCAAAACCAAGCAGCCTTGGGGAAATCGGCATTGCAAATACATGAAAGTAGGGGGACTTTTGTTCTCATCGAAAAATGTTCCCTAACACAGACTTTAAAACCAAGCAGCGAAATCGGTATTGCAAACACACGAAAGAGCCTAGAGGCGAGTGAACTGAAAAGTTTAAACCCTCTTAAAGCCAAAAAGAAGAAGAAGAACACACGAAAGTAGGGGGAGCTTTTGTTCCCACCGAAATGTGTTCCCTAATAGAGATTTCTAAACCAAGGTGCCTGGAGAAATCGGTATTTCAAATTCATGCAAGTCGGGGGTATTTTTGTTCCGACTGGAATGTGTTTCCCTAACATAGACTTCAAATCCATGAAGCGTGGGGAAATCGGCATTGCGAATTCATACAAATCGGGGGTATTTTTGTTCCGATTGAAATGTGTTTCCCTAACACAGACTTCAAAACCGAGGTTTCTGGGGAAATCGGCTCTGCAAATAAATGCAAACTGCGAGTACTTTTGTCCTCGCTTGCCTTTGTGCAGAGTGGAATATGTCTGTCCTAACATGATCTTCTGAACTTAGGAACCTGGGAAAATCGTGCAGCCACTAGAAGCGAATGAACTTCCCAGTTTCAAGCAAATTCGAGATTCGAGAAGTATGTACACTTTTGGGATGTAAACATCAGAGGGAAATGTAAAATAAAATAATCGTTTGATTTTTTTTTTTGTCTTTATTGGAAAGATTTTCAGCCTTAGGCTGGTTCATCAAACGTTTGATAATTCTTCCGCACATATATTTTATTCTAGTCATCATACCAAACGTAAAAGGTCCGTCATTAAATTTACTTGTAACGAAGAACAATCAATCACAATAAATGAATTGACTTTACACGGCATTTGTTCATTTTGTTCACTCACAGAGCAAATATATTGAACTCAATTGAATTTGGAAACTGTTTCATTCAATCAAGAATTTAATCAATACAAACGAATGATTGCTAAGCTAAGGTAGTTCCACGTCAACCTTGCGGTTATATCATAGATATAACCCACTCATTTTTTTGACGTAGAACTACGTCTTTCATTAAGGGTGCCAAATCAGAAAACAGGTCACGTTTTTATGAAATAAAGCTAACGTTAATAACTATTTTTGCCGCGAACGGATTTTGGCGATTTACATACTAAAGGAATCAGAAATTCCGTAAGATTTGTTTAATATGCTAAACATTAGTATCCCTTGGTTTGTAAATGGTTAAAATTCATGAAAACTTTAAGCGTTTCTATTTTCCCATACATTTGTTCTATCCATTTGTGTGCTTTCCCGAACAGAGCTGTCAATAACGAGCAACTTATCGACGACCAACGAAGGGGAAATCGTAGTATTCAAAGTCTCCGTGAGCAAAGGAAAAGTAGAAGAATGAAGGGGAATACTTGCCTAGAGTATAAACAGTGGATCTCGCTGAGACAAACTTTCATTCGGCATCGGACTGTTGAGCAATCCAGTTCACTTTGCTTTCGCTGCGCTTCGATCTAAGATTGGACCCCACCAGTGGTAATTCAACTTGGATATCGTCGTTTGGTTTTTCTGTTTCTGTTTTTCGCGTTATTCGTATCGTGTGTTTTTTTCCGCGTCATAAATTGGACGCTTCGCGTAGTGTGTGATGAGTAAGAAGAAGATGAATGTAGGCTCGAGCCCTGCAAAAAACGAACGCATTGTCAGGGGCAATAAAATTTCGAGGCAAGCGTCATCTAATGATGCACGCGATGTTGGTGCAGTGAAAAGCGCTCGCACTGAACCGAGCCCTCGTGAGTGGGACACCGCATCGAATAACAGCGGAGTAGGCGATTTCGACGCGTCGGTCGAAAATGTAAACACCGTTACCCAGGCAGCAACCAAAATCAAGCTCCCCCCGCTGGTGGTGGAGGCGATCGCTCTTGACAAACTCATCAGCGAATTCGCATTGATGGGTGTTACAGCAGAATACAAGCTGTGTGGCATAATTCAGTCTTTTTTCCAAGCAGTTAACATAGTTTGTTTTCCCTCATCATAAGGGCTTCGTTGGTGCCTTTGAGAATGCATCAATGCATTAAACTGACGTTATGGCGAAGCAAGCGTTGAGGTTGTGCGCCGAAAAAATTATTATACCAAGCATCTTGAATGTCTTACTGGAATGTTATAAGTTATTTGGGTTCGCGTGCCAGTCGCAAAACTGCCTTCAACTAGGATTGCATTTGCGCTAATATTGATCATAATGAAGCATTGCTACTATTTTCGAGGTTGTTATTAACAAAAAGAGTTTATTTCTCTTGTTTAGTCATCAAGAAAGTAAATGTTCTGGAATTTTGTATGTGATTAGGTTTTGCTTGCCAGTAGCGAAACTTCCTCCACTAAGGGTGACAGCAGCGCTTCTCTCGAGCATGAGAAAGTAATGCAACTTTTTTCGATGCCAGTAATATTAACAGAAGCGTTTCTTTTGAGAATAGCGTAAAATGATGAGAAGTATTCATATTCCTAGTAGTTTCAAGCCACCAATGTATGGCTCTGTATGCATGCTATGGCGAACGCTTGTTTGGCGCTTGGTTTACGTTGTACGAACGATGCCTAGAGGTGCGATTACTTTGAGGCAATACTAAATAACATGTAGCATGATATTTGATACTTGCAAGTGTTGTCATTGTTGTTGTTTCCATGCGGTGCCAAAGATATATTGATGTAACTATGAGATGTGGAATAATGATACTGGTGCAACATGTATATAATCGAGTCTATTTCAATTGCGAAAAAGGCCACCGAAATAGCGTTCGAGGTATGAAATAAATTGCGACATACGATCAGCTAGTATATTGTTTTGCGAGGGCATGGATGAATCATCAATCAATTATCGTCAACTGATTCGACAATGAAAAATCCATTTCAGAGATTATTCTACTAAGCAGTTGTTTCTAAAATTTCACAACATCATAGAATAATATCCGAAGGTATGAACAAGCGACTTATATAAAATAACAGTGTAGTTCTACGTCAACAATGCGGTCGTATCTTAGACATAACCTCCTATAATTTTTACGCGTTACTTTTTGTTACATAGGGAGAGGGGGTCCAAAAACCTCATTTTTAGCGTTACCTAATTTGTGCACTACACCTTAGTATATCTTGTTTTTCTGCTTGAAAAACTGTACAATTCCAATGGAATAGTGGAATTGTCATGTCGAAGGGAACACTGAAGTTAGTCTTTGTTTTCATCCAGTCTTTATTCATGCTAACTATAGTGTTCCGATGAAAATCTTTCAGGATTTGTAAATGCCCTGTGAGATCTCCTTCTAGAATATGTTTTGCACGCTTCAGCCTAAGGGCATCTTTTTCTACTTAAAGTTGCACATATTGGTGCAAGGTAGAATGTATAAAAGAGCATCTTGGGCTTTGGACGGTGCGCTGGGGATTGCTCCAGTTATTGATAAGCATCCCAGACGTTGTAGTTTATCGAGCTTTTTCTGAGCTTATATTTGCGTAGTTCCCCGAAATACTACTACAAGCACTTCCAAGTTGCACCATTCGAGTGTGCAATTAAGGACTGTTTGCATTCTATTGGAAATAGTATACACCCAGTTTTTTTTACGCGGGGGATACGTACCTCGTAAAAAACCTCGTTAATTGGAAAATCCGCTTAAAAAACCGCGTTAATTTGAAAACCCGCGTTAATTGGAAAATCCGCTCAAAAAAAGACCATGTCACCTAATGATAGATATCAAATGGGACTATCCTTACGTAAAACGGAAATAAAAAGATGAGTGTTGCTCGCTTCCGGAAACCTGTAGTTTTTTCCTGCAATTTCGTTGGCTACTGATAGCTATAGTTCGGTTTTCCTCCCAAATGAGGTCATCTGTTGTTGCTGGTTGATTCCCTTGGGATTTGTACACTCTACTGCCGTTGCACGTGCAGTACCACTGTTGGACTGTCCAGAGTTAAGTAGACAGGGAAAGACATTCACGAATCGCTGCCCGTAAAAACCCCGTCCCGTTGTACCGACCGGTGAGCTCCCCGTTACCCAACACCTAAAATCCACGTAAGAATCGTGATAAGGTGCGGCACTAATTTCCTTCATAAGCGAGGGAGTATAAGAAAGAAATATGAGATGAGGGAGAGATGTGATATTGCACTGGTAATAATTGGAAAATCCGCGTAAAACCTCGTAAAAAACCGCACAAAAAATACGCGTGAAAAAAATCTGGGTGTACTCACATTTAACCCTCACTAAAATAATTAAGTCATCACCGTCATGCGGCCTCTGTTTATCAAAGATGGCCTCTTCTTCATAAGTGCTACCTTCAAGTGGTCCAGTTGTTGGCAGTACAGGTCCGAATTGAGCGTTTGGCCATAGGGAAGCAGCTCATAATAGATTATTCCTTGACAATCCCACCAAACATACAGCAGAACCTTCCTGGCCGTTAATGAGGGCTTGGCCACCTTCTGAGCCGCTTCAGCGGGCTTCGACCACGACCGTTTGCGCTTCACGTTGTCGTAAGTGACCCACTTTTCATCGCCAGTCACCATCCGCTTCAGAAACGGGTCGATTTTGTTGCGACTCAGCAGCGATTCACATGCGTCGATACGGTCAAAGATGTTTTTTGCGTCAACGTGTGTGGCACCCATACATCGAGCTTCTTTGGGAATCCAAGCTTCTTCAAATGGTTAATAACGGTTTGATGACTTATCCCCAGCTCTTGGCCAATGCTACGGCTGCTACTATGCCGGTCTTTCTCGGCTAATTCAGCGATTTTGTCGCAATTTTGGCCTTCCGGAGCGTGGTGCATCTTCGACGACCTCTACACCAGAACGAAAACGTTGAAACCATCGTTGTGCGGTGGAAATGAAAACTGTATCGGGTCCATAAACTGCACAAATTTTATTGGCAGCTTGAGATGCATTTTTGCCTTTGTCATAGTAGTACTGTAAAATATGTCGGATTTTTTCTTTATTTTGCTCCATATTTGCGACACTATAACTCACGAACGACTTAACCAAACAAAACACTGCCAAGGACTTGTAGCGCACAAAAATACCTTTCCAACAAGCTATAGTATGACTCGATGCAATGAATACAACTAGAACTACGCGCTTACAACGACACCTCGCGGAAATACCGCAGGACTTTTTTGACAGCCTAATAAAGGGTGTGTCACATCAAATTGCATCACGGAAAAAACGCTGTAGAAATTCGCCCAGTAGACCGATCCTTTTGAAAATTTTAGACAGTAAAATAAAAACTATTAAACAACTTTTGGCATTTTCTTTTTATTCATACTTCGAGCCCAAGCCCGTATGCTCGCACCTTCCTCTTCACCCCGTCCATAAGGTTCTGTACAACGTCAGGTTGTAGTTTTTTTTGAACAGAAATCCATTTTCTCTTGAAGTCCGCCTCCGATTTGACAATTTTGGGTTCTTCCGGAGGGCCTGCTTCATAATCGCCCAATATTTCTCTATTGGGCGAAGCTCCGGCGCGTTGGGCGGGTTCATTTCCTTTGGCACGAAGGTGACCCCGTTGGCTTCGTACCACTCCAACACGTCCTTTCAATAGTGGCACGAAGCGAGATCCGGCCAGAAGATGGTCGGGCCCTCGTGCTGCTTCAATAGTGGTAGTAAGCGCTTCTGTAGGCACTCCTTAAGGTAAACTTGCCCGTTTACCGTGCCGGTCATCACGAAGGGGGCGCTCCGCTTTCCGCAAGAGCAGATCGCTTACCACACCATGTACTTTTTGGCAAACTTGGATAGTTTCTGCTTGCGAATCTCCTCCGGAACGCTGAATTTGTCCTCTGCGAAGAAGAACAACAGGCCCGGCAGCTGACGAAAGTCCGCTTTGACGTAGGTTTCGTCGTCCATTACCAGGCAATGCGGCTTCGTCAGCATTTCGGTGTACAGCTTCCGGGCTCGCGTCTTCCCCACCATGTTTTGCCTTTCGTCGCGGTTAGGAGCCTTCTGAACCGTGTATGTACGCAGGCCCTCTCGCTGCTTGGTCCGCTGGAGGAATGAACTTCACAAATTCAGCTTATTGGCGACATCCCGGACCGAACTTCTCGGATCACGTCTAAACTGCTTAACTACGCGCTTGTGATCTTTTTCACTGACGGAGCATCCATTTTTGCCGTTTTCACCTTCCGGTCGATGGTTAGGTTCTCGAAGTATCGTTTTAGTACTCTGCTGACCGAGGATTGGACTATTCCCAGCATCTTACCGATGTCCCGATGTGACAACTCCGGATTCTCGAAATGAGTGCGCAGGATTAATTCACGACGCTCTTTTTCGTTCGACGACATTTTTCCAAATTTACGAAAAATTGACAATGAAGCATGGCCAACGTGATCTATACACTCTTATCTGATTATAAGCGAAAGCTGAAGATATAATTCCTAAAAATTAAATTTCTACAGCGTTTTTTCCGTGATGCAATTTGATGTGACACACCATTTATTAAGAAGAGCTGTGAGTGAGATATCTTTATCGTCAAATCTTCTCTGTTTTTTGAAATTAACGTATGAAGCGCTTCAGTTGATTTATTTGCTTGGTGGGCATATTTAAATTTGTTCGATGATCTCCTGTTCACATATGATGATCTGATATGGAGATCAATGATCTTTTCCATCATTTTGAAGATGACAAATGTTGGAATAATTGGTCTATTCGGTAAACTTCCAATCGCTTCTCTTATATTCACGGATTTCTTCGTTATACTACTGTAACGTACTGCATACTTATCGATATTTCTAATGCGCTCGGTAAAATGAGCAAACCCATATATATGAGCCGTTATACGAGTTAACGATGAAATGTATCGGATGATAAATAATAAATTAGGGTCATAACAATTAGTGATCTGGAAGCTAACACGTATATTTATTCTCTAAATTTATATTCAAACTCCGAAGTATATCGTGAAGTGTGAAAACATAAAAACTGGCGACGAGGAAAAGTGATTCTCATCCGAAATAATCGCTGTAGCAAGGACATTTCAGAGTGAGCTGAGTAAATAGATAGCATAGTTTTTGTAGAGAGTGGTAAACTCTAGGTGCTCCCTTGGCCGAGTGGTTAGCGTCATAACTAACATGCCGGGTGTTCGGGTTCGATTCCCGTTCTGGTCGGGGGAATTTTTCGTCAAAGAAATTTCCTCCGACTTGCACTGTGATCACGCGTATTCTAGAGCTTGCCACTCAGAATGCATTCAAGGCGTGTTATTTGGCATAGAAATCTCAACTAAGTACTAATAAAAATGACGCAAGTAATACTACGTTGAGACGGCGAAGTTCCTCTGGGAACGTTAGTGCCATTGAAGAAGAAGAAGAAGAAAGAAGAAGAAGGTAAACTCTAGAAAACTTGTGCAAAGGACAGTGTGCTTGAGTATTTTTGTAGAGTACAAAAAACCCTTGAGCAAATAAGAGCCACTGTTGTGAGCAATTCGTAATATATATTTGGCGTCCAGTTTGACGTGTAATTCGTTTGTATAGCCATATTTAAAACATACGATTTCTTTTGTTTGATTGTTTCATTAATTGGCTTTAGCCATTTTATTTATTTCCATTATTCACAGATATCTTCCCCGTTTCCACCGATTTAGCCATTTTACATTCTGCCGTAGGACCATTGTTCGAAATCGCATTATTGTCATCATTCCCGAGTGTTGGCAACTCACAACACTGAGATACCATCTGACAAGTGACAAGTGTTACCATTCGTGTGAGCGGAGAACTTCAGAGTGTGAGCTAGTGTTTGGAGAGACGGGAGAAACGTCAGGCTGGATGAAATATTTCTCGTGAGTTGTGAGAAACGCTTCACTGGCTATGTCTCACTCACCAATGTAAACAACAATAGTTAGTGGATAAGGTGGATAAGTGCAACTGTTTGGGTTCTGATATCGGTAAAAACAGAAAGAGTGCATCAAGTGAGTTGTTTTTATTTCCTTGTTTTCCGTTGTTTGCGAATTTCGCATCATTTACGTGCAAGGTACATCCTTAACGAAATATGTGGAGCGTTTGGAGCATCTTAGCTCTTTTAACAGATGGACGGAAGAGAACAAGAAATCGGTTTTGATAGCTCTTACCGGCTCTGTTGTTTACGATGAACTTAAACTTATTTTTCCGACTGTTGAGCTCGCGACTTTGAAATATGAGGATATGGTAAAAAAAATTGAAGGAACGTTTTGACAAAGTTGACCCCTGCTGAGAGTTTTATTTTGTCGGTGAAGATGAAAGCATAGCTTTGCAATTTCCAACAATTTAAGGAAACTACAATTAGGGATCGTTTAATTATGCAAAAAGCGCAAAATATATTGCAAAAAGCGAGGTCATCTGAGGAGGGACTGTTACAGTTTAAGAAATCGGAACAGAGTGCACCATGTAGAAAAAGAAGAAAAGGACTCGAGTTAGAATTTTAAAAGGTCAACTGGTGGTTGTGATAGTTCTGGTGATGAATCTGATGGAATGGAATGTTCAATGATTTCTTTGGTTAATAGACCGTGCCTGATTAAGGCAAAGTTACAAAATTTTTTGATCGAAATGGAAATAGATTCGGGATCGGCTGTTTCCGTAATCAGTGAGGCCAATTGTAGGAGATGTTATAAGGGAATCTCAATTTGTAGCTTTAGTAGACAGCTTGTTGTTGTTGATGGGGCTCGATTGAAGATTCTAGGAGAAATTTATGTTCAAGTAGAATGGAATGGCAAAGTAGCGCAGCAAAAACTTGTCGTTTTAAAATGCAGCAACAGTTTTGTTCCTTTGATTGGAAGATCATGGCTTGACTGGATGGAGATGCTGTTTTACGAATACTACTTTGGTGAATAGTTTGAATGAGAAAACAGGTATTGATGACATAGTCGAATGTATGAAACAAAAGTACAGGAAAATTTTTGACAAAGATTTTTCAGAACCCTTCGTAGGCTACGAGGGCAAGCTGGTCCTTAAACACGACCAACCAGTTTTTAAAAAGGCATATACGGTATCTTACAAATTGAAGGACAAACTGGCGCAACACTTGGGGATGTTGGAACAGCAGAAGGTAATCACAACCATAAAGGCTAGCGAATGGGCATCGCCTGTGATAGTGGAAGTAAAAAAGGATTAAAAGTATCTATCAATAAAGCGATACCTAATACATATCCACTACCATTAGCTCAGGATATATTCGCTTCGTTGGCAGACTGTAAGGTATTTTGTTGCCTAGAGCTGGCCGGGGCATATACACAGATTCCTCTTTCTGAGCGGTACAAGACATTGTGAAGCTTTTGCACACGAATCACATCGGTATAGTAAAGATGGAGCAATTGGCACGCCAAACAGTGTTTTGATCAGGAATGAATGTGGACATCGAAATCTTTGTGAAGAAATGTGAGGCGTGTATAAAAATGAATACAGTTCCAGCCAAGCCTATATACAGCATAGCAAATGGATACCTACGTCTAGACCGTTTAGCCGTTTACATGCTGATTTCTTCCATTTTGAAGGGAAAACATTCCTGTTAATCGTAGACAGCTACTCAAAGTGGGTGGAAATAGAGGTCATGTTGCATGGAATGGAAGCAAAACGAGTGATTGATTCACTTATAACTCTTTTTGATAGGTTCGGGCTTCCCGATGTAATGGTTACCAACGGGGGTACCTTTCAACTCGAGAGAATTCGCATCATTTTTGGAAAAAAATAATTCAGTGAATTTTATGTGTAAATAACACATTCGAAAATGTAGTTAGTAAACTTAAAAAGAAAACTAGTTAAAGCTATTTTCGAATTAGAATTTTGTCAGGTAGGGGAGAGGGAGGCAAGTTGGGGAGGGAGGCAAGATGACGAATTGGTATTTAGACCCGTTGTAATGAAGGTAGCGCCACCTACTTTCTTCTGAAGATGCATCATAACGAGGCCAAACTTTGTACTCGGTAACTCTGCTGAAAACGTTATCACAAAAAAAGTGAAAAAAAGACGGGTGGGTAATGTCGGTGACATAACCGGAGTGACGTAGGACTATACAATACTTTTGCTAAATATATATTTTAAATATATTGTTTTATTTTCTTCTCCTACGTGAATACCTACCTATCTACCTGAAAAATGGATTAGTTTACTGTTTACTCTTTATGAACATGTTGAGGGTTCTGAAAAGAACCTTTGGTGTTGTGTTTTTGCGTTTTTTTTTACAAACTTGATTCTTGATTTTTTTCTGAAGGCTTTGTACTTATTAAATGTTCAACGTCGGGCATCTTTCGGCGTATACACATATCGTACAATCAAAATGATGGCTGTGATAGGGAATGCATAGGTGGTCATCAGCTCATTCACTATCATATATTTCACTATTGAGCACATTACCGTACCTTAAGCTGTGGTTTCGGAGACGAATGAATTGTAAGATTTGTAGTCTCCGCAAACAAAGTAAATAAAAATGAAAAAGAACTGAGGTTTTGGAGACGAACTCTACGATCTGTCGAGAAATAAACGTGCTATAAGCGTTTCGAAAAACCAACAGTAAATACAGGGACGGATGACCTTCGGATTAAAGCCCTTTAAAATAAGAACAGAGCAGCAGGAAATACATAGCTCATCGTGTTGCTCCTTAGTTATTTCTCTATGCAATGCATATGTAACGTCAGTCAATTTTCAACATCAGTTATCAACCAAAGAAAGCAGTTCTTGCTACCGAGAAAATTCGTTAATGCCATCCTGCATACAATGTGTTGTAATTTGAAGCCACTTTTAATTCGGAAACCATACATGGGTTTGTAAAAAATGAATGATCAATTTAAAAGAACCCAACCACCAATAAGTTCAAGAACAAGCATAAACAAAAAAAATCAGTTTATATCATATGTCATATTATGTCACTTATAGTGTATTGGTATTGTGAAAAACTTTTAATAACTCTTATTTGAAAGGTTTAATGGCCCTGAAAAGCGCCGTGTTTTACGGCGGCTGGTTTTGCCACCAAAGCAGTCTGTATAAACAAACTTTTTCTTTCTTCTACCTGCTGCCGTTTTGCGATTGCGTTTGCCTCTCGCTGAAACTAGTTGTTGCCTTGATGAGCGCCGAACCGAAGCTGCTCTGTTCTTGATGCGTGTTTTCTGATTGTCGTGAGCAGCTTTGCAAGCCAACTCGAGCACTCCGACGGCCGAAACTCTATAATCGCTGTTAGGTATACTGGTGCTCCGGCACCAATCCGTTCGGCCTAGTTACCCTTGCGGAGCAATCAGTGAATGCGACCAACTGGGAACTGGAGACCTGCACGGTTCGAGTGAGACTTTGCCTTTCCCTTAACTTGTCCTCCTTTGTTACGTCCACACGTCCACGTTGCTGCTTGTTTTCTTTTTATGATGTGATGCGATGCGATGTTAAACGATGCCGTACAACCACACTGGTTTACGGTTTGAAAGAAAATGAGATATTTTTTTGAGGTCCGCGCGTTTTATACTCTAGCGGTACACGCTCACAGGATAGAGACAAATCGGCAGACTCAGCCAAAGGGGCGAGTCCAACGAGACGAACGAATGAGCGTTAAAAGGCAGCGATGGCAAAAAAATACATCAAGGTGCTACTGACATTCAACCGATTCGGACGTGTTTTTAGCGCCCTTGTGAAAGAGTACGGAAAAATAGGAGTTTTCTCGCACAACTAATCAAATGTTCAGAGCAGCCTTTCTGAAGGCTTGATTAGTCCTAAATACAACTTGATTTTCAGCATCGCAACCCGAGGATAGCAGAAGAGGATATCAGCAAACGTTCACTGCGGTGGCGGTGCTCACCGGTTCGCCGGAAAAAGCGCGCGCTTTTTCGGCATCACGCCCCTTTCTGGATCGGCGGAAGCCGTTCGAAAGGCATAAGCTGTGTGATAGTGACTAGTTTTTGGTAGTGATAATTATTAATAATATTTTAAAATATATCCGCATACTGACGGTGAAGTGAAGAAAAATTCTAAAACGAAAATTTTATAGTCGAATCGCTTTCGAGCACATTGGTGGTTCTTATAAGTGCTTTCAAAAACATAGTGCGAATTTCTTGGTACATATCCGCAAGTGATTAGCCCAATATTCAATTTTTCATAAAGTGCTCTGCAAAAGAAAAATCTTTTCTCCGGCTACACCTAAGGTGTAGCCGACAATCAACATGGCTTCCAGTAGCTCAGGGCCGAGAGGCCGGGCTACAAACCTCTATGAAGGTAAGCCAACCGAAGCCACCGCTCCACTTTGGGCGGACCCATCGAATGGCAACCTGCAGATACTGCTCTTGAGGGCTACAGGAGACAAGGCTCTCCCATCCAAACCCTTCGTAGTCAGCAAGACTATAACGTCGGCAATCAAAAACTTCAAAAACTTCAACAGTGCCAAACCACAGAGAGACGAAAAAAAGAACCTTCAATATATTCTTACCACCAGGGACGAGGAATCAGTAGGTAAGCTTCTCCAAATTAACAAACTTATTGACAACACACCTGTAGAGATTATTTTCCACACCACCCTAAACCAACGCAAATGCGTGGTTACATGCAGAGACGTGATTAATATAACCGAAACCGAATTGCTGAAAGAGCTTTCCGATCAGAAAGTGATCGATGTCAAGCGAATCATCAGAAAGGAAGGAGAAGAAATTATTCCCACAGCTACACTAATCATAACGCTTCGTGGAACCGTTGTTCCCGAATTCATTTATTTCGGTTTCATTCGCGCTGGGACTCGGAATTACTATCCGAATCCAATGCAGTGCTTCAAATGTTTCAACTTCGGACACACCAGCAAAAGATGCAAGCGTGAGAATCCGCTTTGCAGAAATTGCAGCAAAGAGCACCCCAATGATTTTGATTTTAAATTGTGTAATACACCAGCACTATGCATTAATTGCCAAGGGAACCACTCCTTTTCCAGCAGGAAGTGCCCCGTATGGCTAAAAGAAAATTAAATCACAAAAATAAGAATCGATCGTGGTATCTCTTACAAAGAAGCAAAAAGCATTTCCAACACCCAAAATGGTCCAACTTTTTCGAGCGTCTTGCAAGATAGGCTCAACATTCGAGAACCAGAAGCTGGCTGCAAGTGCAAATGCAGCTGCGCCTCGGCCGTTTCGGCCGCTTCTAGTCGCGAAAGCACCCCCTCAATCATAGACACAACCATGACAGAATCGTCTACCGAAAGTTCAACAACCGAATCCGATAGTGAATCGGTAATTTCTATGAATACCTCTGAAGGCCCGAAAAAAAAACAAAAGAAAAATTTCGAAAGGTTCATCCTCAGATTCAGATCTAAAATCCGAAGATGAAACCCAAACTAACAAAGACAAGAAAAGAACAAAGAATGAACAGAGACAGACACCACCAACAAATAACAATACAAGCCCAACAAAAAACAACAACGCACATTCAACAAAAAACAACAACAACATACACACAACAAACACTCCAAAAACCTCTACACCAAACAAGAACGACACCAACACCCCGAAGAAAGCTTCTCTTCCCAAGGGTAAAAGATCATCGAACTAATCCTCTTTGGATAGTTCAAGCATACACACAATTAAGACTTAGCAATTAGAGTTAAAAACACCAACACATTCACTCCAATACAGAAATTCGGGATACAATGGAACATCAGAAGTATCCGACAAAATATTTTAGAACTAAAAATTCTTATTTCGAGCTCTAATCCCACAGTCATAGCCCTTCAAGAAACTATGACACCAAACAATTTCAACAAACACTTGATCCCAAAGTACATCACATACTTCAAAGAGGGTCCCAACCCCTCAAAACACGGAGTTGCAATCGCAATCAAGGATGGCACTCCACATGATCTTCTTGCAATTACCACCGACCTTCAGGCAGTGGTAGTACGCATTAAACACCCCTTTCCAATCACTGTCGTCAGCATCTACATCACTAATAATTCTAATCCGGCCACTCTACGAGGCCAACTGGACCATCTGTTCTCCCAACTTCCCGCCCCAATCATACTTATGGGTGATTTCAACGCCCACTCATACGCCTGGGGAGGCGCATACCTCGATCAAAAAGGATCTATAATCGAAGATTTTATCTCCGACCATTCCCTACTCCTTCTAAACAACGGCCAACACACCAGAATTCATCATACTGGTACTACTTCGGCCATCGATCTTACTATGGTATCACACAAACTCTCTTCAAAACTTTATTGGAACATTCACGATGATACCTGCGGCAGCGATCATTTTCCAATTCTCATCTCCTTCGGCCAATCTTCTCCAGAGTTTCCAACAAGACCAAGATGGAAATTTGAATATGCTGACTGGGCTGGCTATCAATTTGATATTGAAAACCGCCTTTCCGCTAAACAAGACTGGACAGCCGAGGAATTCTCCAAAGTTGTCCTTGAGGTTGCAATGTTGCACATCCCTAGAACCAGTGGCATCCCTGGCAGGAAATGCGTCCCATGGTGGTCGCCTGAGGTGAAGGCAGCGATCAAAGGTCGACGTAAGGCCTTGCGCAAACTAAGAAAGGCCCATCCGGATAAACCCCATAAGCCCACTCTGCTCACAGAGTTCCAAAGGGCTCGCAACGAAGCTCGAACTGCCATTAATTCAGCCAAACATAATAGTTGGGCTAAATTCGTCAGCGAAATTAAACCTAACACGTCGACAAAGGAGTTATGGAGTAAGATTGGTAGGCTTCATGGCAAGAAAAGAAGCAAAGAGTATAATCTTCTTATTAACGGTCAATACACCAATGACCGGAAAATCATCGCCGAGGCGTTCGGAGATTTCTTTGCATCTGCCTCCTCCAATCAAAATTACGACCAAACCTTTCAAACCCACAAAACGGAATGCGAAATAATTCCTATCGATTTTCATACCGATGTGGAATTTGACTTCAACAAAAACCTCTCCATCAAAGAGCTCGATTGGGTACTGAACAAAGTCAAACAAGGATCCACCGGACCCGATGACATCAACTACCCGATGCTAAAGAAACTACCCCATCTCGGGAAAAAAGCACTTCTGAAGCTCCTCAACAAAGTCTGGGACAGTGGAACCCTCCTCAGTTGCTGGAAAGAGGGTTTAATGATCTGTATCCCGAAACCAGACATGAACAATCATCTTCTCGACAATTTCCGCCCCATCACTCTTCTAAGTTGTGTTGGGAAAGTCGTGGAAAAAATAATAAATCGACGCTTAACGACCTTTCTCGAGTCAAATAAGCTGATTGATTCCAGACAATTCGCATTCCGCCCGTAAAAGGTACAGAAGATTGCCTCGTAGCAATCGAAAAAATCCTAGACGACGCAACTGAAAAATTACAGAACATAGATATCGTTTCACTTGACCTATCCAAGGCCTTCGATCGGGCATGGAGATACCCAGTGCTGAAAAGCCTTTTCAACTGGGGGATTCGTGGGAGGTTAGGCCTCTTCATAAAAAGTTTCCTTGAAAACCGGTCTTTCAAAACCATCATCAACAACCATAGGTCTTCTTTAAAAATCCCTGAAAACGGTTTCCCCCAAGGCTCAGCACTTTCACCTACCCTTTTCAACATTGCTATGCAATCCATCTTCGAACTAATTCCCGATCACATAAAGATCATAGTCTATGCAGATGACATAACTCTTATCTCTACGACCTGCTTCGGCTTAAATCAGAGAAAGAGGCTTCAAAAAACCTTAGACTCCATCCAAAACTGGGCTCTAAAAACAGGTTTTAAAATTTCCCCGGAGAAATCCAAGCACATGTACATTGGAAAACATCTCAGTAGGAGAACCTATCTTCAACTTAACAAAATCCCGATCCCCACAACGAGGACATTAAAAATACTAGGAGTTACTTTTGATAAGAAACTCAACTTCTTACCACATTCCCAAAAGACCAAAATAGCCACCAGAATGAAGCTGAACATCATCAAGGCTATTGCAGGCAACCTAGCCTCTGGTCACAGAAAAACACTGCTGAATATTGTAAACGTTTGGTTGGTCCCAAAAATCCTATACGGAATAGGCACCTTCAGCCGCGGAGGGGACGGTGTGTTAAACACTATTCATCCAGTTTACAATAAAGCAGTCAGGATTGCAATCGGAGCTTTTCCCACTAGCCCCACTCTTGCCGTAATGGCTGAAAGTGGTCAACTTCCCCTCAAACACCTGGCGACAAAAGCCATCACAAATAAAGCCATCCGTCACTTGTCACTTCCCGACAGTGACCACAATGTCCCACTAATACGCAGGGCCAAAACATTATTCAACAACCTCACAAACAAAGACCTCCCCAATATTTGTGAACGACCATCTGCTACGGGAAGAAATTGGAACGTCAAACCGCCGAACATTAACCTTGATCTTCTTAAGGCTGTCCGAGCGGGAGACCCTTCTCCAAAAATCAAAGCTTGCTTCAATAACCTCATTGCATCCAATTTTCAAATTAATCACCAGGTATATACAGATGGTTCAGTCAATCCGATGGAGTTGGATGTGGAATTTTTGAGAGTAGATAGGTAGGTAGCTTTTCTCTTCCACCGCAATGCTCCATCTTCAGTGCGGAAGCTTTCGCTCTTTTAATAGCTACCCAAGAATGCACCCATGATTTCCTTCCTACCACAATATTTTCCGACTCAGCTAGCTGTCTCCATGACCTTCTAAGTGGAAACAGCAAACACCCATGGATAATACAAACAGAAGAGGCTGCTTCAGATAAAAACATCTCCTTCTGCTGGGTTCCTGGTCACTCAGGAATCCGCGGAAACACAGCCGCCGACATACTGGCCGGCAAGGGCAGCAAAATGGAACCCCCAGACATGCCCTGTCCTCCATCTGACATTGTCCGCTGGGTAAAACAGCAAGTCCGTGAAAGTTGGGACATAGACTGGATAAACAGCCGTCCCACTCATCTTCATAAAATCAAAAATTCCACTCTCCCTTGGGAGGACCGTCTCAATAGTAGGGAAAGGCGAGTCCTTACCCGTCTTCGAATTGGGCACACTAACTTCACCCACTCACACTTGTTCTGCAGAGCCGAAAAACCCCAATGTGCTTGCAACGAAGCTCCGGTTTCCGTTAGCCATCTTTTACTTGAATGTCAACATACCAAAGATGCTCGAGTCCGACACAACATAGGTCAGAGTCTCCGAGATATCCTCAGTAGAGACGAGACCCAAGAAACCAATCTTATTGCGTTTCTGAAAGAAACCGACTTCTTTGGTAAAATCTAAATCGAAACATTAAATACTTTTGAAATTGTTCATTTATTAGAGTTCGCCACTTCACGGTCATGTATGCGTGTTCATGTGTGTATATACATGTATGTACCTACATACATATATATACACGCATCTATTAATACATATTCTCACATATATATTCCATTTATTACATTACTTAACTGATTTCCTAACTTTACAGACACACTCACCAAGGAGGATAAATTCATTAAATAAACCTCTCCATTTTTCAGCTCTACTATATACCATTAAATTCAAAACCACTATATTTTATTCAAACTGTATTTCAATTCATTTCACACCCACCCCACACCCCACTCCTCCCCTCTTTCCTTCCCATACCACTCCCACCCCCTTCCACTCCTCTAATCCCACCCAAATCCTTTCCACTCCTTTCCTTCCCATCCTCCTGAGAAGGGCCTTTTTTGTGTTTTTTTTGTTTTTGGAACACGCCCTGCACTTGGAGTCTAGGTCATTTGTGCTTCGTCACTGCTTCGGTCCTCGGATCATAGGATCCCTTCCTACCTTCTTCTTTAACCGAGAGTCGAGCGGACAGATCTGATGAGTGATTTTTTTGGTTTCCCTTTCGCCAGTCCCCTCTGGACTGGTTTTATTGTGGCCCTTCACTGGGCTAGAGGCAAATGAACTGCAAAGTTTAAAGCCTCTTAAAAACAAAGAAAGGAAGAAAGAAAAATACATTCATTACGATTTGTTCGTTCGTTGGATTCACATGCAGGCTAAAAAGGGTCCTTTTCAGGATCACAAAATTATCTTCAATCTAAAGAGTTTATTGTTTTGTTATCACTCGATATCCCCATCTTGTTCGGCTAAACCTTTCTGTTTAGCGATTGCGTTTGCCACTCGCCACAGCTTTCACAGTTGGAAAATTTCTTCCCATCCAGCTTGTGACATATTGTACAGTAAGTTACATTCAATGGCACGTCGCATTACCACCACTCAGTGTCGGATTGGAGGTAATTTTAACCTGTAATTGAACATTTGCGATGACAGTGGTACAGTGTCGACTTTCAATGTAGGGTCATAATTTGGACCCCGAACTCTATGTTTACAAAAATGTCCAACTAAATATGTCGCATTACAGGTCCGTCCAATTAGCTAAATGTCGAGATAAGTGTAAATTAACGTACTTTCAATCTAGAAGCAATTTAAGAATTGAGAGAAAATCAATAAGCTCAGAACAACTGCCAAATTCACATACTCAATATATCCTGGCAAACAAATTATGAAAAAATCAATTTGTGTTTTATTATTATTTTGAATATTGTTTTAGAAAGCATTGAACTGTATTTTCTAAACTCTTTTTTGGAAGGTTTAATGGCCCTGAAAAGCGCCTTGTTTTATGGAATGGTTAGAAAACTTAGTACTCGTAGTTTTGAAAAAAAACCATTTCGAACGCCCTCGATGCCGCCTTGTTCTGGATTTGCCACCAAGACAGTTTGTATAAAGAACAAACTTTTTTCTTCTGCTACCTGCTGCCGTTTTTCGATTGCGTTTGCCGCTCGCCACTCGCTGCAACTGCCTGTTGTCTGGATGTGTTCTGTTCTGAATGCGGGTTTTCTTATCGTCTCGAGCAGCTTTACCAGCCAACTCGATCACTTCGGCGGCCGAAACTATATAACGCCGGTTAGGTGGACTGGTGCACTGGTACTAACGCGCTCGGCCGATCTACCCTTGCTGAGAAATTGGCGACCTTGGATTCACATTCACATGCACATGCTAAAAAGGGTCCTTTTCAGGATCACAAAATTATCTTCAATCTAAAGAGTTTATTGTTTTGTTATCACTCGATATCCCCATCTTGTTCTGCTAAACCTTCCTGTTTAGCGATTTGTTGCCACTCGCCACAGCTTTCACAGTTGGAAAATTTCGTCCCATTCAGCTTTGTGACATGTTGTACAGTAAATTACATTCAATGTGACGTGCCGAAGCGCCACTCAGTGTCGCGTTGGAGGCGATTTTAACCTGTAATTGAACATTTGCGATGACAGTGGTACAGTGTCGACTTTCAATGTGGGGTCATAATTTGGATCTCTATGTTTACAAAAATGTCCAACTAAATAAGTCGCATTACATGTCCGTCCAATTAGCTAAATGTCGATCTAATTGTAAATTACTGTACTTTAAATCTGGAAACAATTTAAGAATTGGTGAAAATTGAATAATCAGGAAAGTCCCCAACTTTGGCAGAACAACTGCCAAATTACATATTCATCAGATCCTGGCAAACAAATTATAATTATGAAAAAATCAATTTGTGTTTTATTATTATTTTGGATATTGTTTTAGAAAGCATTGAACTGTATTTCCTAAACTCTTTTTTGGAATGTTTAATGGCCCTGAAAAGCGCCTTGGTTTATGGAATGGTTCCAATTTAGAAAACTTTGTACTCGTGGTTTTGAAAAAAACCATTTCGAACGCCCTCGATGCCGCCTTGTTCTGGATTTGCCACCAAAGCAGATTGTAAAAAGAACAAACTTTTTTCTTCTGCTACCTGCTGCCATTTTGCGATTGCGTTTGCCGCTCGCCACTCGCTGCAACTGCCTGTTGTCTTGATGTCCACCGAACCGAATGTGTTCTGTTCCGAATGCGGGTTTTCTTATCGTCGCGAGCAGCTTTGCCAGCTAACTCAATCACTTCGGCGGCCGAAACTATATAACGCCGACTAGGTGGACTGGTGCACTGGTACTAACGCGCTCGGCCTAGCTACCCTTGCGGGGAACTCCAGATCAACACGAGCGGGAACTCCAGATCAAGGTTCGAGCGGGATTTTGCCTTTCCCTTCACTTTTCCTCCTTTACCATGTCCAGACATGGCTGCTTGGGTTGGTTTGTTGATGTGTTGTGATGCGAACCGATGTGGTGTACGGTTTGGATGAGAATGATCGTTACGGCAGCGGAGCGGGGATTTTTAAGCTGACTGGCTGGCTCGAGAATTACTCATGTGTGAGACTGCGACCAATGTTTCGTTCATTTTTTTTTCTTTTTCCTTTCCAATCGTGTTTCATTCTACTTCGCTGCTGCTCTGGTTGCCCGTTTTGGTCGGTACGATTTGAGGAGCACAAAATGGACCAATCAAAAATGGGCACATAGTGCATTTGGACAATGCTTGATATTTCACAATTATTCAATTATTTATCTCAAGAAAAATGAAATATTATTCGTTATGATAGATGCGTAGATATATTTCCTATCAATTGATGCAAAAACCTTTGCGATCTATTGAGAAATGCTCGAGTTATAAGCGTTCCAAATCTTGCATTTTTTCCTACTTGTTCAGTGCCTAGATTTCCATTTCACCCCCTATATCTTCCGGTTAGACGTAGTCCTACGTCAATAAAAATTAGAAAAATCGTGATTTTGTTATTTTTTCCGTTTTTTCAAATTTCATTATCCACATTAAAAGAAAAGTCAAAATTTCAAAATAATTTTATACATGATAAATGTGCTCTATTGTACATAATCTGTTTGTTTCCGGCGAGTTTCAATCATGAATTTTTTTTCAGCTAAGATTAATGGCGTTTAATAAAGACAATTGTGACTTATTTTTTCGAACTTTGGGAGATATACGAGCTCAGTATCGTTTTTCTGTGTTTTACAGTGTTGATGAAAATGGCATTTCCACTGTTCCAATCAAGGATAAATAATTTTTATTACATTTTGTTGATTTTTAGGTGACCAAACCAGTTTTTTTGCCCTTCCAATAGATAATATGATAGAAAACACTTCAGGCTATATGAATCAGCATCAACATTAAAAAAAATAATAATTCCAAGATCCAGAGCACGCCAAAGCTTAACGTCGCCAACTTGCCTCCCTCTCCCCCTAAATAGCAAGGTACTTGAGCAGGAAGCACTGTAGCGTACTTATCGATATTCCTAATGCGCTCGGTAAAATGATCAAACCCATAAGCCGTTATATAAGTTAACGATGAAATGTATCGGAAGATAAATAATAAATAAGGGTCATAACAATTAGTGATCAGGAAGCTAACTCACGTATATTTATTCTCTAAATCTATATTCAAACTCCGAAGTATATCGTGAAATGTGAAAACATAAAAACTACATGGATTTTTCAACAGAAATGAACAAATTTCATTTCGAGAGGTTCATCTGTCACTAGCTTATGTGTGAAGTTTCATGACATTTCGTTTATTTGTTCACAAACTACAGTTGTTTGAGTGTCACTACGAATTATAGAAAATGGAAAAAAGAAGAATATCGTATTTTGATCATACATTTTTTTATGGGAAAAGCTCCTGAACAATCAATGCAATGGTTGACGAAATGTTAAGCCACTTCTGCTCCTTCGAGAACAACAGTTTATCGGTGGTTTAGCGAATTTAAAATGGGCAAATCCAGAAATCGTAAAACAAGTGCATCGTCTCGGTTTGAACGATCGTAAAGTGAAGGCGTGTTAGCTGAAGCCGTAGGCATTTCAAAAGAACGAGTGGGATTAATTTTGTACGACATTTTGGACATGAAAAAGCTAACCGCGCGATGGTTGCCGCGTTTGCTGACCGTCGACCAAAAACAGCGGCGCGTTGATGATTCAACAACCGGTTTGGCGTTGTTGAAGCGTAATCGAGTGGATTTTTTCCGACGTTTTGTTACAATGGATGAAAAGTAAATCCATTACCACACTCTTGATTCCAATAGGCAGTCTGCAGAGTGGCACTGAGGCATATTTTGAAGACATAGACGTTTCGTACTACAGAAAGGGAATCGAAATGTTGGAAACTCGATGTACCAAGTGTATTGCCCTCGAAGGAAACTATGTTGAGGAATAAATACAGCTTTGCCCCAAAAACAATTGTTTTCATTAAATATCCCGGGACTTTCCAACCCATGTAGTATTCTGTTAGACAGTTTTTGTAATCTGTCCAATCAAAAGTAATTTCAACACCATTGAAAGGATACGGTGCAGAAAGGATGTTCGAACTTTAAAGCGAACGGTGTTGACAACAAAATATTCCAACTTTGATTCGCTGCGCGTTGATTCGTCCGGACGCAGGTGTGCGCAAGGAGTGAGAGTTCAACTGGGTGCAAAACAAAAAGATGCACATCAGCACCGTGTTGCGTTCCAAAAACTGTCTGCAATTATCCAATTTACTGGTGAACGGGGTTTACCATTGAAAGCGTAGGAAGTCAAACAGTTGATTTAAAACTAGGTGGAAGACAAAAATATAAATACAAGGTTTGTCAACAATCTTCCCGGTAAGAGACGAATGAACTCTCAGAGTTTAAAGTCTCTCTAATTCAATACCGATACCGAATCTTCCCGGTGATGATTGGATTTCCGGATTCATGAAACGCATGAAGACAACGCTCTCATCTCGGATGACACAAAACATCAAAAGAAACCGCGCCAAGGTAAGCCCAGCTGACGTTAGCGAAAATTTCGACAATCTTGCAAAGACAATAAGCGACATTCCGGCGAGAAATATCATTAATTTTAATGAGACTTACTTTACCGATGACCCAGATTCGACAAAAGTGATTGTTAAGAAAGGCAAGAAGCATGTGGACCGCATTATCGATCATTCGAAGAGCGCTTATTCTGTGATGTTTGCCGGAGCTGCTGACGGGAGGATGTTACCATATATGCTGTAATATCCTACCTGGACAGGGCTCGACCGAAGGGAACTCGTTACAATCGCACCAAGTCTAGTACAGTCCTATAAATTTCTACATGAATATTCACACAAGATATCCTTTGATTTCAGGCAGGTTCGAAAGGACATTTGAGGATTGGTTTGCCTCAGTTGCATTAACAGAGTGCAACGGTTTGCAGAATGACTATCAGAAGGTTGTTATAACGTAAGCTCGCATCTGTCATCGAAAGTGATTCAAAGATGTCTGGAAAATAATATAAAACTGGTTTTCTTCCCTCCAACCTGACCCACCTATGTCAGCCTCTCGACGTTAGTTCCTTCAGACCAGCGGCGTAGTGAGGGTAGGCGGCGCCCCGGCGAACAATGCAAATGGCGCCCAAACAATACTACTTTTTTTTCGATTTTTTCACTAGTTTCGAGATTTTTATATTTTGAGAAAATTACCTATACCAATGTTAAGTAGTTTATCCGTATTTTGAAAGCTAGAAATATCATTATCAGTTTCCCTTATGCTTTAGTCAAATCTCTGCCCACAATTGGATCTAATTCAAGGTCTGCTAGCGATTCTATCTCGATCGAAAGAATTTCCAAGCCATTACCGACTGCTTAATGGCTGCTTGGTTCATTTTAGAACGCAGATAATTTTAAAACAGTTTAATCTTGATGAAACTGCGTTCGCACGCGGAAGCGTCAGGAAAATTCGTAGCGCCGTCTCGATGTTGGCATAAACTGCTTCGAGAGAATGTTTGAGAATAATGTCCAAGGTGCCTAAAGACGTCGAACAGTTAAGGTCACAGAATGGGTCCTTCTTCTGCGTCTTGAACACTTCCATTTTTGATACAAGTTCCTCTGTATCAACGTCTGAAAAATACTTCCGTCCGAAATTTGACGCAACCTGTTTCGATTGATTCATGCTCATAGATGTTAGTCCGTCTCCCGTGCGACGTATGTTTTGCCCTAGATCAACATATTAAATCGTTCGTTCCAGGCTGAAAAACCTGAGTTCACGATGGTACATGAAGAGCTGAAAAATTTTTATGTGATCATTCTCACTAATATCTGCGAGGAATCTTACCTTGTTTCAATATCCAATTATATTAAAATTAAAGATCATTTGAAAAGCGGCAAGAGTTTTTTGTTTGGAATAGGGCAGAAGAAACTATCGGAACAATGGACAGCCAAAGGCAGATCATTTTCAAGGATATTTGTCGCAGTTTTTTTACGAGGAGCTGATCAAGCAAATGAAAAAATAGCGACACTCAAGGCTGCGGCAATGTTAAATCCCAGAAACTATTTCAATTTGGCAAGCATTAACGTTGTGTTAGAGGCGTTTCCAGGTTTATACGCTGGAAATATACAAGATCTGGAATATTAATTCGGTACCCTAAAGATAAAATTACTCCGTAAGCATGTGCAGAATTGATGGACAAAAATTGGATGCCTAAAAAAATGACAGCTCACTCGTATTTTCAGCGCTCGATGTCTTGTTTGTAACGTCCTCACTATGCCTAGATTCAAAAGACTATGCATAAGTATCATCAAACACGCGAATGACTTGCAAATGTTTTTGTAGTAAATAAATAAAAGTTTTTTCATGCTGATAAATTAGTTTTTTCTCTACAAGGAAAATTATCGATGGTACTGATTTTTGGAAGAAAAAGTACAGATGAGAAATATTTTTAACACCTCCGTCACAGATGAAAATGTGGCAAAATACTACTTAAATTCTGCTTTGTGTTGATGTGATGTTGTGTGTTTCAATTTTGTGAAAATCAAGAAGAGTTTCCAAACAATCATTAGCTGTTATTAAACTAGTCAGTTGAATAAAGGTTGAGCAATAGTATTGTGTGCCTAAAAAGCCGATATGCTGGAAAACTCCATCTAAAAAATACGTTTTCTTGAGGTCTGCAAAGTTGGCCTCCGTGGCCGCGATGACCTCTTTTTTCCAAAATATATATATTTTTATCAAAATATATATATTTTTATATAGCCTCACGGGGCCGGGAGTTCAATACTTTGACAATTTTTCTTATTATCTATGTTAGTAATATGTAACAGATTACTCGCGGCGCGATGACCTCTTCATTCGACTCAAATTTCTGCTCGGCGAGTGACTTTTTCAAGTTTGGAAACAAAAAAAAAATCGCACGGGGCCAAATCTGGCCAATACGGTGGATGGGGCAGCAATTCGACCAATTTAGCCGTGGCGACGGCGGAATTTACATTTTTGTCCATTTTTGTAAAATCCGCGGACACGCCCGCTTCCACACACGGTCAAAACAAAACTACGAGTCCGACTCGGCTGGAATTTTGACAGTAGCCGTTTACGAGAATGTACTACACGATAAGTAATCTCTCTTGCGATACTGACACCATCGGGCGATGAGACTAAGTACTTATCGGACCGCCCTCGTATGTTGTATAAAAGCATATTCAGACCAAATTGAATTGAAGCAAATTGAGAAGTTTTGAGAGTGCTTCATTTGTACAACAACTCATGAAAAAGCTGAACAGACACAATTTAGGAATTAATATCTTTATTCGACTATTTACACTCTGCCCTACCGACACAAACCGATCATTAGCTGTAATAAAATTAATCAGCTTAACAATGGTCTAACAATAGTATTGAGTGCTCAATGAGACAATATGCTGAACTATACATTGTATAAAAGCTTATTTAGACCAAATCGAAGCTTTTGTTCAACCATTGATGTTTCCAGGTAAACGATTTGAAAACGTTTATTCAACTGCAAATCAGCACATGACGGACTACCACAATGAGCATTTGCTGGCAGTGTTTTTAAGCTTATGTTCCAACTGCATGACATTACATTTTTACAACTCTAACAAGCGTCTGTCAAAGTGGTAGAATTTTGGTAGAAGAAAATAATGCAGTCGGACAAAAATCTTCGATATCGCAGTCTAAGTAGAGCTAATAGAATCAGAATATGGTTGTCGCCGCACGGATCATGCCTTTAGAGCGTGATTCATGGCGAGAACGATAGAGCGGATGCTTAGATCGCGCTCTATCCTAAATACACAGAATAGCTTGCGCAGTGGCTTTATCGTAACTAATGAGGTTTTTCCGAAGTGCGATTATTGCTAGCTGAAAACCTAAATATCATAAAACTCCTCCGGCCAGCGATAACCCGCCGGGAAGGAGAACAAAACAAAAATAAGCAAAACGACGTAATGTGTTTACGATCAGAGCCTATCTCCGATCGTAAATACCGAAGGACGGGAGAAATCCCAAAAAGAGAGCACTATGGGTGCTATAAACGGAGCCTATCTCCGAGCTAGGACAATAAGTAATAAAACGGAGAGGAAAAGATAACACGCCTGCGAGCGTGTTAATAATCATCCCTCGTTCGCCCGTCTGGCTTAGAATAAATAATTGTAATTTTCTCTCTCTTATGCTACGCCCTTCTGGGGTAGATAAGAAGGCAATGTCTGTATATAAGAGAAAACTTGAACAGAATAAAGCACTCTCAACTGGACACTCTCAACCATACCACGGACGTAGGAGCGTCGTGGCGAAGTACCGAACCCCTCTTTTTTGTCATAAACGTATCACAACCCTGGACATCGCCCGAGCATCCTGGACACCATCGGGAGCACCCTGGACATCATCGCCGGCAGATCCCAGCGCAACAAGCGCTGGTAAGTATTGAACACCCCTCCTCCAAAGATCCGAAATTCCAACCACCCTTCCTCTCCCTTTTCCTTCCCTTGGCTCCGCCCGGCCAAACTCCCAAGTGACGCGGTACTACCGGATCGCACCAGTAGGCGCATACTCGTTATGCGCTCTACGTGATCTGGCCTACCACATAGCGTCCAGTAAAGGGCTTTCCCTTCGTGTCATCAGCACGATCTCGAACTGCAGCCACATTTGGTGGCTCCAGAGAGGATCTTTCCTCCAGCGTAATCAGCACGATACCCTGCAGCCACATTTGGTGGCTCCAGAGAGGATCTTTCCTCCAGCGTAATCAGCACGATACCCTGCAGCCACATTTGGTGGCTCCAGAGAGGAGTCTTTTCCTAAAGACACTGTACGAACTCACAACACGCTCGGTTGAGTTGAGAATCCTGTTAAATTGATTTGCGCCCGTCGTTGAACGGAGAGGTTCGGTCTTGTAAAGACGAACAAGGTGAGGTTGTCTGTGGACATCACCATTTAGCCAAGAGGCAAATTGCGCATTTCAAGAAACAGAAATTAGGTCCTGAAAGACGGACAAATTAGGCCGTAGAAATCGGCATCTTGTTGAAACAAGTCCAGCTTTATAAACAGACCGATCGCCAGTCAGGCATAGTTGGACGAAGGCAACCAGGCGCCTCGTCAACATCAACTGTAATCCGGTCACGAGGGCCGGAAGACGAACATTGATCAACGTTTGAAGTACTAAATCAGCGTAGGCAACTAGGCGCCACGCTTGGTTTGAGACAAGGCTAAGGCAACCAGGCGCCTCGCCACTTGCGCATCATAAGACAGTTTAAACATCGAGAGACGGCAACCAGGCGCCTCACAAACAAAATGACATCAAGCTTCACGAAATCATCACGCCCATGCTGTGAGGCATGTGGCAAGAAAATTGAACCAGACAATCTGGTCCAATGCAGAAAGTGCAAAAGGAATTATCATTATTCCTGTGCGGGTCATACACCCACCGAAGAAGAAACCTATTTAATATGCTTGCTTTGTTCCCCTACCAAAACAAACGAAAGTGAGGGAAAGGCACAGGCACCTGCAGCGTCTCATCCCTCAACTAATTCGAGGGAACAAAAACAGATAGAGGAGCTGACGAATCTAGTTACACAACTAGCTGAGATGCATGTTAGCGAACGCAACAACATAACCACATTAAAAAAGGAAATAGTAACAATGCAGGCATCACTCAACGCTTTAGTCGTGGGCGCAACGACAATAGCAACACAGCGACAAACAGAATTACCATGCTCTCCGGCGCAAGCGCAGTCAACTGAACCCCTAATCAATATCTCCGGGCAACAACGTGACCGAGCAACGATTCAAACACCACTACCAATGAGATCCGGTCCATCAATTGGCTGGGAGCAGAGTGCAATGATGCCAGCTCCACAGCATGGAGATTTTACGATTCTAATGAAGAGGCAAGCTTTGACTCCCTTGCCAAAATTCAGCGGGTCGCCCAAAGATTGGGCTAAATTCAAAAGGATCTACGAAGTCAGCACGAGAGAATGTGCGTTTTCCAATCATGAAAATCTCTCCAGACTTGAAGCTGCCCTTGAAGGACGCGCAGCTAGAAGCGTGCAGCAACTATTTATAAACTCGGAAAATGTTCCGAGTATAATAGAGAGACTAGAGGAAAATTTCGGAAACCCTAAATTCATATATGAGGAACTACTGCACGATCTACAGAAGCTTAAAAGAGAAAGTAGATCAATAATAATCGAAATGTCAGATGCTTTAGAAAATATGGTGGCAAACATGACGATCATAAATCAAAGAGGTTACCTACTAGATGCGAGGTTAATAGAAGACCTAGTTAAGAGACTACCTTATAACCTGCAAATAGAATGGACACGCCATAGAACGACGACTGGTGATGCCCCATCTTTAGAAGAAATGAGTAACTGGCTGAAACCTCACGCCAAAATAATGAGGAATATGGCTTCTCCTCTACCTTCTACAGTTAGAAGCCAGATACATGTCCATCAAGAGATGCCACGCATGAAATGTCCGGTTTGCTCGAATAACCATAAAATCTTCGATTGCACGGAATTTAAGAACTCCAACATCCAAAAAAGATGTCGATTGGCAGTACAATGTAAAATATGTTTCGGATGTCTAGGCACCGGACATATGGTTAAAGATTGCAGACGATCTAGGAGGTGCGGCTTGAGTGGATGTAACAAGCACCACCACAGAATGTTACACTCGAATCCAGACATGGAACCAACACCTCGTAATACGTCCGCTACAGTTCCGCTTGAAGCCAACTGCAATATTCACAAGTCCTCAGCAAACGAGATATACTACCAGGTGATTCCAGTAACACTTCAACACGGAAGGCATTCAGTCGATACATATGCCTTCCTAGACACAGGGTCTTCCCTGACATTGCTAGATGAGGAAATGGCAAACTCCTTGGACCTATACGGCAGAGAAGAACCACTACAATTAAAATGGACACAGGACGTGTCTCGAAACGAGCTGAACAGTAGAAAAGTACAAGTTCGCATTCAGGGGTCGTCCAGAAGGTCGTACCGACTTGACGGTGTAAGAACCATTAAAAACTTACAACTTCCGACTCAGACAATGAACTACAAAGCAATGGCTACAAAATATCCGCATTTGGAAAACCTTCCGATCGAAAGCTACGAGCTTGCAAGGCCAACAATTCTCATAGGGCTGAATCAAAGCCATTTGCTTACCGCCATGGAAACAAGAAGGGGAAGTGACAATGACCCAATAGCAGTCCGAAGTAAGCTTGGATGGTTTATTTTCGGTAATGTCAGATCAATTTATCAAAACGATCATGAACTATTGCAACACGATAAAGAACTACGAGATATGATGGCTGCGCACTTCTCAATCGATGAATTTAGCATCAGACAACCAATAAGAGTCAACGACAACCCCTTGCCCTTAGAACCGGTCAACAAGTATACCACCGCGAGTTCTAACAACGTAATGCTGATAACCTCGACCGAAGATAAATCAAAAAAATCAACGCGAAAAAAAAGACGTAGAAATAAGACTACAACAAAAGGCATTTCTAAATCTTGGTTCAACATCTCACGTATATTGAAAATAATGATGTTGTTCGTAATGTCGTTCACGTTGATCAACGCTATATCCATAAAACCCGTTGACAAAGACGGTCTAATGTTCGACCACGAAGGAACGTGCTTATTACATAGAGGCACATGGCAAACAAATATACAAACCAACGTAGTGCCCGATGAAGACATTGAAGTAATTAACTCGATACGGAATAATGTGACAGTAGCGATGAAAGACATGGAGTTTGTCATCGAAGACTCTCTCCTAGAGCAAATTGCAACATCTGTTGAACGTTTATGCGATGATGCGATTGATGAAATCAAGCAGACAACGAGAACTAAACGAAGCAGAGGGTTCTTCGGTTTTTTGGCGGACTTAATATTTGTTATCGATGGAACGTTGAATAGATATAGGAAAGTTCGAACGTTTCCTTTGTCCGTCGACGAACTAGCCCAAACCAGAAAAAACATTTCACAAGCGTTGCCAACTGGTTACATTGTCCTGGATCACCCATCAGCCGTAAAATACAACACGCGCGTAGTCAACGGCTCCCTCATAATTACCATGACGAGTGTTGTCATCAACAAAGTTGAGTTCGAGGTATTTAAGATAATACCGATCCCACGGGCTGAGAATGGCTCAATTATTGTAACAGAACATGATCGCATCGCGGTAGGCCACAACCAAGACTTCTTCTACCCATCGATCGAACTAACAAAACTGAATGATACGCATTTAATTACGGTTCAACCAGAACTGAGTAAGGAAGTGGATTGCGTAGCGGCTGTCATACTGCATATCGCAAGTACCCGCAAATGTGCAACAAAACTGTTAACCACGCCTTACGCTATGATGGAGACACTGTCCACTCCTAATACCGTTTTATACTATGCATCCGATACAAAGGCAATAGTTATACATTGCGACAACGTGGTAATGTCACCACCTTATGAGGCAGCAGTAGTAACTCTCCAGCCAGATTGCCGTATACAATCCAACAACAAAACGATACATGCAAGTTTAAATGGCATGAACAAGAAGATTGCAACATACTTCAAATCTAAATACCAGGTGGCCGATCACCTATTGGACGAATTCAATGACACCGTAAAAGATGTGGTGGAGCCGAAGCCCGATAATCCCTACGATAACAACGCTATGATAACCGTGTACAACAGTTTGGATCCCTTCCATCCGAAATCGAAGTATCTTTGGAGGAACGCCGCCCTTTTCGTAAGCATACTAATGATTATAATCGGGATCATTTATCTACGTTGCTGCAGACGAAGATGCTGCACCAGATCCAGAGCCACAGCAGGACCCGATGTCCATATCCGAATGGACAACCTATTGAACCGGCAACAATTAGAAGACACAGCGCTTTAAAACCAAGCATTGGAGGGACGTTCAATGAAGCAAGGCGGCATGCCGAAGAATTGAAGAGAAAAAGTGATTTAAAACTCTGTTAGACCATAAGTACACAAAATGTAAAATAGAAGAAAATAATTGAATATGAAATAATTGTAGTCAAAATGAGGAATCTGACAATGAATAAGAAATATAAGCAACAAAGGGTTGCATAAACTGACGAGAAGATATGTCGTCTAATGTAATAGTAAAAAAAAAAATATAATTTGTTCAGTGAAAGAAGCAATTAGGCGCCGTTGTATGGCTATTAAAGTACATAAAGTTGAAGACTCTTCTATGGATAGAAGAAGTATTGAATTTGAAAATTGAATACTCCTGCGAGAGTAAAATGAAGTGTAACACAAAGCTAAAATGAATAGGATTTGCATTGTAAATGAATCTGAAGGCAAAGTGGCTAATAAATTGTAACGAAGCAAAGAATGAATTTATAACACACCATGTATGAAGAATAAACGGAAGTCATCCGCTCATAGCAAACGAATTGCATTGTATAACTTCAGGTTAGGAAATTGAATGTAAGAAAAACATAATATTGAAAAGAGAATATAAGATGAAACAATTGCGAATTATACAGTAATAAAAGATACAGCATCAGAAGCATAGAAGAAAAAATTATTAGAAACAGATGCGGCGTAGCTCAATTGGTAAATCTGCCTTACGCGATTTACGAGGGCCGGTATGTCGCCGCACGGATCATGCCTTTAGAGCGTGATTCATGGCGAGAACGATAGAGCGGATGCTTAGATCGCGCTCTATCCTAAATACACAGAATAGCTTGCGCAGTGGCTTTATCGTAACTAATGAGGTTTTTCCGAAGTGCGATTATTGCTAGCTGAAAACCTAAATATCATAAAACTCCTCCGGCCAGCGATAACCCGCCGGGAAGGAGAACAAAACAAAAATAAGCAAAACGACGTAATGTGTTTACGATCAGAGCCTATCTCCGATCGTAAATACCGAAGGACGGGAGAAATCCCAAAAAGAGAGCACTATGGGTGCTATAAACGGAGCCTATCTCCGAGCTAGGACAATAAGTAATAAAACGGAGAGGAAAAGATAACACGCCTGCGAGCGTGTTAATAATCATCCCTCGTTCGCCCGTCTGGCTTAGAATAAATAATTGTAATTTTCTCTCTCTTATGCTACGCCCTTCTGGGGTAGATAAGAAGGCAATGTCTGTATATAAGAGAAAACTTGAACAGAATAAAGCACTCTCAACTGGACACTCTCAACCATACCACGGACGTAGGAGCGTCGTGGCGAAGTACCGAACCCCTCTTTTTTGTCATAAACGTATCACAACCCTGGACATCGCCCGAGCATCCTGGACACCATCGGGAGCACCCTGGACATCATCGCCGGCAGATCCCAGCGCAACAAGCGCTGGTAAGTATTGAACACCCCTCCTCCAAAGATCCGAAATTCCAACCACCCTTCCTCTCCCTTTTCCTTCCCTTGGCTCCGCCCGGCCAAACTCCCAAGTGACGCGGTACTACCGGATCGCACCAGTAGGCGCATACTCGTTATGCGCTCTACGTGATCTGGCCTACCACATAGCGTCCAGTAAAGGGCTTTCCCTTCGTGTCATCAGCACGATCTCGAACTGCAGCCACATTTGGTGGCTCCAGAGAGGATCTTTCCTCCAGCGTAATCAGCACGATACCCTGCAGCCACATTTGGTGGCTCCAGAGAGGATCTTTCCTCCAGCGTAATCAGCACGATACCCTGCAGCCACAATGGTCGAATAGACGTTTCCATCACACCTTGGAGTTGGATAAACGTCTTTTTATTGGCATTAAACTGCAATAAACGAACAATGTTGGCTAATGTTGGTTAATAATTTCTCCTGATTTGCTTGAATAGAGGATTTGATGACAATTGGTTCAGGCATTATTGAGCATGGAGCTGAATAAAACCTAGGTAGTGCGGACTGAATCAAAACGGCTGTCAAAAAAGATCCAATTGAAATGTCAAAAGAGATCCAACGATCAGGAGTGTTATTTTTCTTATGATAATCAACACTATAAAAGAGGTATTGTTGTCAAGGGCAAAAATAAGTAAAATTATAAAATGAACGAACTACATTTTTCCGTCAATTGTTTAATTAACCATTGCATCTCTGAAAGAGCATCTCAGCCTTTCACTGAGCAACTCATTTTTAATGTCCCCTCTCTTTGTCATAACGTTTTTCCGAACGAAATAAAAACAAACAAAGTCAGAGTCACGTAAATGTTTACTCCTGCGATTTGGAAATATTCGATAAAAAGTGGAAGGAAAAGCTGCCAGATGAATTTTTAAAAAAAGTCTGTAAAAACATGTGAATGTCTGTTAAAAATGTGGAAAAGTCTGTAAAAGTGTGCAGATCTATAGAAATGTCTTTTAACGTTAATTTTCACATATTCATCAATACTTAATACTTAATACTTAATACTTAATACTTAATACTTAATACTTAAGATTGTATTTTGTATATATACAGTCATTCCATGCCAAACCAATATAGTGGTTCTCAGATCTTCGTCAAAAGTGGTAATTTTGTTCTTTATCGCAAAACATTAGACTCGTATTTTTCTATTTTGTCATTAGGGTGCCCATTTACATTTTAGGGTGATCCCAAAAATCATTTTTTCCACTTTTTCCCAAAATGACTTTTTTCAAAAATTCATAACTTTCGAACCACTTAACCGATTTAGATGATCGACATATCAAATTGAAGCCAATGAGCTTTAATTGAGAAATATTGAACTTGCAGATAATATGAGTCCTATTTTTAATATGGATTGAGAGCTGAGAATTTTTTACATAAAATATCTCGATAACAGAGGTGCTATTTTTTTCGTTTTTGAAATATGATTTTTCAAAACTAATCGATGGTTCGAAAAACAATTTTTCCCCATTTTTCCCACTACAAAAAGTCATAACTTTCGAACTATTGGACCGATTCATATCATCAACATATCAAATGAAGCTTACGAGTTATTTTTCTTTGAAAAAATATTACTTTTGCGAAAAATTTGAATTTTTTTTGTTGTAATTATTGATTGAGTTAGTTTTTCATAGTTTTCTCGGTTAAAGATAGGAGCGCTATATTTTTTATATTTTTTATGGAAACCAAGGATTATTTACCTAACATATCCCGATATCAGAGATGCTATAATTATCGTTTTTAAGTTAGAATTTTGTAAATTTAACATGTTTCAAGTCTTCGATCAATGTTCATATGTGACTAAACTAGACCTATGCTACTAGAATCCAATCTTCCCGCAAGTGTGATATTTTTTTCAAATTTTGGTTATTGGTTATTTCAATTTAATTTATCGATCATTTAAATCGGTTCAGTAGTTCAAATGGTATGATTTGTTTGCAGAAAGTTATTTTTGGACAAATGGGGAAAAATGATTTTTTTTGAAAAATCATATCTAAAAAACGAAAAAACAGCAACTCTGATATCGAGATATGTTATGTAAACAATCCTCAGCTTTCAAGAAAAATATAAAAAAATATAGCGCCGTCTAGTCCAAAGTCTCAAAAAAGTAAAAAACGACTACAATCAATAATTACTAAAATATAATAATTTTTTTCGCAAGTTAAATATTTTTTAAAAAAAGGCTAGGTCAATTTTATATGTCGATCATCTAAATCGATTCAGTGATTCAAAAGTTATTAATTTTCATTTGTCATTTTTGGGAAAAAGTGGAAAAAAACGATTTTTCGGACCACTTAATAAAATATGTGCTGTAAGTGTGTTTAAATGTTTCAACGATCTACACATACATACATACACATACATACGCGTTGTTAATTTTTATAAAAATCAGTATTTCTTCGTTGATATATTGGACATCCACCAAGGCTTGCGGTCTTGTTGATGAAATTTATAAAAAAATGCAGTGTATATTTTCCATCCGCCATGCAAGACTATACAAGTTTTAGATCACCACACGGCCATGAAACATGTCTGTGATAACACTATCGTACAGTAACCCATATTTCGTCATAAGCAGACCCGAAAGCAAATGTAAGTTGTTGAAAATAGAATGAAAATGACATAGTCCTGACCTTAACATAACTATTTTTCAATAAATCTACTTGCATTTCAGCAAAACAATCTTATCTAGAACAGAAAATAATTATCAGAGACAATTTTCGTTCAAGATTTTTCCTTACCTGCAGAGAATGCAATTTTTCATTAATTGTGAATAACTGTATCCTCTCTTTCGTCTGCAATGATGTCAAGGCAAAAGTACTTATGTGTATGAGTTCCAAACTTCATACACACCAGATAGGCCAACCAGAAAGGCTGCCGGGCCGCAGGTTGAGTATCGCTGGTCTAACGTCATTTGTATTGATATAAACTAAATATAATAACTTTTCTGTATTAAAACTATGGAAAAATGTCATATGGTGAGTCAAATATCTTTGATGTGATGAATAGAGCCTCCTATTTTTCAAAAACCTGTGAAATATTGTTATATCCAAAAAGTCAACAAAAAAAAAGTGTTTTACAGATATGTCTGTAAATTTACAAACATATTTGTATTTGAATTTTTTTTTTTGTAATTATTGATTGAGTTAGTTTTTCATAGTTTTCTCGGGTTTTGTTAGTTGGGTTCTTAGATTCATGTACGGACTGAAGCAACTGCTCATGATGGATGTTTTTTTACTCAATTTACAAATTACACGGGGAAAAATGACTACTGAAAATTCTTGGATTTTGGCGCCCCAAAAGGTCACCGCCCCCGGCAAATGCCGGGTTTGCCGCCCGCTGCTGCTTCAGACCATTAAAGATGGCGTGGAAGGAGGTTACTCTTGAGGACTGAAAGAAGAGAGGAAAAGGTGTAGTACCGAAGCATAAATTCCCGAGTCTTTTGAAGAAAAACGACACGTAGCCCCACGAAGCTCCGCTAATATGAAGTCTGGTTTTCAACAGGAAAGCAGGAAAACTCTTTTCCGGAACAAACTATGCTAAAGGAGGAACGTTTTGCCAATCGACGCCAATCGACCGTACTATTCCGAAAAGGAAGCGACTAATAGATATACAGTAGAGTGCCAATGGATGTATGGGAAAAAAGTGACCCTCGAATTTTCAAAGCGAACTTGATTAAAAATGTTGATTCTCACGAAAAACTACCCTATGCAAAATATCAGCTCAATCGGACTTCATTTACTAGTGTCGCACAGCGGTCAAAGTTTGAGTTTTTTGAAAACCGAAAAATCAAATCGGGGAAATCGGGGTTTTCGAAAAAAAAAATTGATGCCAAATGTCTTCAAATTACATGAAATAGTAAATGAAGTCCGATTGAGCTGATATTTTGCACAGGGTAACTTTTCGTGAGAATCAACATTTTTAATCAAGATCGCTTTGAAAATTCGAGATGGCCATTTTTTTCATTGGCACTTTAACATACAGCCAGGAGAGAGTGTCATGGCAGAGTATGCACTGGATTCGGATGAGAATAAGGAATCTCAAAAGAAGAAAACGAAAGCGACAAAAAAGGAAGCATAAGCTAAGTGCTCAAATGTTGTATTGAAAAGCGCTAGCAATTCCAGAAATAAAGCTCTGCGTTGATTAGTAAAAAAACATCTGCAACAATTAATCATAAGATTATGTTATTTTTGCCTTTTCGTATACGAACTGACTGACAAACTGAACTAACGGAGCGAATTAGACGCGAACAGTTTCATTCGAAAGAAACCTTTAAAGTTTAATCTGAATCGGATTCCGGGGATACGGCCGGAGCAATTTTCAGCGCCTTAGATTCTAGAACCCAAAATTAAACAGAACCCACCATTTGAGGGATCAAATTTGCTCATTCATTACCATTTGGAGAGGTTCTGACTACCCCGGATGGTCTCCAAATGACCTGCATATCAAAATTTAGATCTAGATATGAGAGAGGCACGACTGTATTTTTAGGTAGACTAAATCACGTTTTGGTATCTCCAAATTATTCGTTTTATCGAATTATCGTTTAAATGAACGTAGATAAAGAAATCAGTGCATTTCTATACGTTTGTGCATATTACACTAGGAACTAATGAAAAAATAGATTCAATAATTGTAATGATGTAATCGTAGAGAGAAAACCGTTGACTCAGTCAGTTGTCAATGGAGTTGAATTGTAGACGCAACGTTATACAAGAAAAGAATAAACATTATTATAATTAACGCTTTAAGTATCCTTATTTCCGTGGATATTACATTGGCGACGAGTGAGGGATCCGGAAATATCGTGAAGCAATGAAAGTGACTATCTGGAAGCAGTAAAACAAAAAACACAAAAGCAACACAGTTTCAGTTTGTTACAAAATGGCGTCTTCGGCGAGTTTCCGATATTTCGGATGTGAATCCGAGGAATGGGAACTTTACAAAGAACAATTGGAACAGTTTTTTGTGTCCAACCAGATTCCAGAGGCGATGTGGAAAGCGGTGCTTATAAATCATCTCAGCGCAAAGGCGTATAAGTTGCTAAGGGATTTGTGTACACCGGATCAACCGAAAGCAAAAACATATGATTTCTTGTGTACAGCTCTATCAACTCATTTCACCCCTCCGGTAATAGTTCACAAGGAAAAAGGGTATTCCTTCGAGCTCAACGTGGAGAAGGTGGACCGGAAACTGTAAGTGAATGGATCGTTCGAATAAAAAATCTGGCTTCTAACTGCAAATTTGGAGACAAACTGCAACATAACTTGATTAACAAATTTGTGGACGGGCTAACTGGTAAAGCTTTCGACCGAATTTGCGAAGAAGATGAAAAGTTAACTTTGGAAAAGGCACAGGAAATAGCACTGAAGTATGAGGTAGAAGCCTGTGCAGAGGTGAACTACACGAAGAATGAGAGACAACGCGAGCTGTACCGAGCAGGAAAGGATTCTAAACAAACACGTTGGTCGGATAAATAACAGCCGTCCAGCCAAATGAAAAGATGTCTAGTTTGCAATAGGGTTGAACACCAGAGGAACGACTGTCGTTATAAGCATTTGACATGTCGGAAGTGTAACACGAAATGTCATCTTCAAGCAGCATGTAGCAATCAGAATGCCAATTATGTGGCAAATGTGGAAGTAAGCGATCGAGAGGACAACGATAGTAACGGTGGCAAAATTGAATTGGAGCAGAATTTTATAAGTGAGTTGAGCTTACATGTGAACAAATTAATGTGTAATGAAGGAGGATTCAAGGTTGATGTCAGGATTGCCAAATCAGCACACAGAATGGAAATAGATTCAGGTGCAGGCGTATGTGTTTTTCCGAACTCGTTATATAAAAAATGGTTGAGCAGTTGCAAGTTGGAAAAAACATCCTTGAAGTTAATGCTCTATTCAGGTGAAAAGTTAAAAGTAGTAGGAGTGATACGACCAGTAATGGAATACAATGGTACCTGTAGAAATATTTTAGTAGCAAGGAGGAGGATGGATAGGAGGGCCAAAAGGCAAAAATTTCATGCAGGCTTTCGGCATTCGTCTTGCCTTAGTGAACAAAGTGATATCTGGCACTGAAACAAACTGAAACAAACAAACGGACGGCTCAAAAGGACCATCGGGAGTTGGATTTGGGATAAGCGATAATAATAATAGTCTGATTTCCAGCAAGAAACTCGCGGACATCTGCCAGGTCTTCTCGGCCGAAGTGGCCGGCATCTTCGAGGCAACTACAACTTCATCTTCCAAGCCGTTGTTGGTCGTCTCCGACTCGGCAAGCGCCATTGATGCCATCGGTGCGACCAGGTCCAAACATCCATGGGTACAGGCCATCAGGAAGAACATATTGCCCGACACTGTGCTCATGTGGGTCCCCGGACACAACGGCATCTCAGGGAATGAAGCGGCCGACCAGTTTGCCGGAATCGGTCACACCAGACCGTTCTTCACTCGGGATGTGCCGCTTGACGATGTGAAGTTGTGGATCACCAACTCTTTCCGCACCTTTTGGACCGAAAGGTGGTTTGCAGAGAGGGGGCAGTTCCTCAGAAAAGTCAAGGGCACGATTGTCAGGTTTGACGATGTTAAAGGAATGAGAGAACAACGAATCCTGTCCAGATTGAGGACCGGTCACTGCTCGGTCTCACACGGATTCAATAGAGGACCCTTCCATCTACTCTGCGACCTCTGCCAAATCCACAACTCCGTCGAGCACTTCTTGTGTGGATGCCCGAAATTCGATGATCTACGAAACCTGCATGGAATCAGCGGGAGTGTAAGGGACATCTTGAAGGACGATCCAGCAAGAGTAGCAGCGCTTGTCTGCTACCTAAAAGATGCCGAACTATTTTTTAAGATCTAGCGTCTGAACAATGGATCAGTCAAGAAGATCCTTGTTCCTTCCCCTCCACGATGAAGGGGAATAAGAACACGCCGGCATCTTCAACGGCACGGCTTCCTCTCCACTGGCCTGGAGCCATGGTCCGAGGACATCCATGCCATCTGGTCCAACAAGCAAACAGCAAGTTCTTTGTTAAGTCATGTCTCGCAAAAGGATTTATATGTGTTAAATTTTTACGTCCAATTTTTATGTGATAATTTATGTGCAATCTGTTCCTAACGAAACCTTGCGGCAATGCCGTCGATAAAGAGGCGAACCAGCCCAGGAGGCTGAAAACCTCTCAAATAAAGAATAAAAAAAAAAAAAAAATGAAACAAACAAAAAATATTGAAGAAGCATGAACAGCTTTTTACAGACAAATTGGGACATTACAAGTACCAAACCATTTCTCTCGATGTAGAGGATGGAGCGCAACCGATTTTCAAAAAACCTCGCCAAGTTCCTTTTAAATTTCAAGAGCAGTTGATCACCGAGTTGGACAAAATGGAACAATCAGGTATAATAACCAGGTGCAACAGTTCACCGTGACGCACCCCGTTAGTGCCTGTCCTCAAACCGAATGGTGGGTTAAGACTTTGCGGGGATTATAAAGTGACTGTCAACAAACATATCAAGGATGTCAGGCATCCTTCACCAACAGCTGAGGAAATTTTCGCGAAGCTGAATGGAGGAAAAAAGTTCTCAAAGCTGGACTTGTCAAAGGCGTACAATCGATTTGAGTTAACGGAGTCAGCAAAAGAGCTGTGTGCAATTTCAACCATAAAAGGAGTGTACAAAATGAATCGTTTGCCCTTCGGAGTAAAACCGGCATCTGGTATCGTTCAGCGTGAAATTGAAAAACTGCTTTGTGGGATCCCGGGAGTACAACATTTTCTGGATGATGTTGTTATCACTAGAAACTCAGATGAAGAACAGCTGGAAAGGCTTCAACGGGTATTTAAAGTGATTGAAGAATCCGGTTTAAAATTGAACAAAGAGAAGAATTTTTTAAGAGTGAAATTAACTTCTTGGGATATGTTATTGACAAAGACGGATTAAGGAAAACGGACGAGCGTATTAGAGCAATTCGAGATGCGCCCGAACCAAAGAATGTTAGTGAAGTCAGAGCTTTTGCAGGGTTAGTGAACTACTACGCCAAATTCGTGAAAAATTTAGCTACTTTGATGAGCCCAATATATAAATTATTGAAGGAAGGTGTCAAATTCCAGTGGACAGACAAATGTAGTGATGCGTTCAAGAAAGTAAAGCTGGAAATTTGTCGTGACATCACCTTGGCTCACTTTGATCCGAAGGCTGAATCGCTTTTAACGTGTGATGCATCAAATGTGGGAGTTTCGGCTGTGCTAAGCCAGACTATTAACGGAGTGGAAAGACCAGTAGCATTTGCTTGCAGAATACTCCATGCGTCAGAAGTGAATTATAGTGTGATAGACAGGGAGGCCCTTGCAATAGTGTACGGTTTGAATAAATATTTTTTATACTTGGTGGGTAACAAGTTTGTCATTCGAACGGATCATAAACCGTTATTGAGTTTGCTTCATCCGCGTAAAGGAATCCCCACTATTGCAGCCAGCCGTATGCAGAGATGGGCGTACTTCCTATCTGGTTTCAATTATGAGATCGGTCATGATAGATCACAGTTGATGCTAGGACGAGATATTAGAACGACACTGGACTTACTCAATCCGTACAAGGAACCTCAAAGTACAGCATCTGCGTCTTTAGCTGCTCGTAATATTTGCAATCGTCAACAATCCCAAATTAAAAATTTCCGAGGCACTAGAACAACTACTTTTAAAATCGGTGATAGGGTCATTGTAAGAGATTACAGGAATCCAAATAAACCTGCTTGGACTCCGGCTGTGGTACGTGAGATCTTCGGAGAAAGAAATTATGGAGTTCAGTTATCGATGTCTGGGCGAATAATCAAGCGTCATCTAGATCAAATGAAGGCGGATACCCGTTCCATAGTTGATACCGGGAAGCAAGCTGGAGCAGGGGGTGTATCTACCAGTCAACCATGTCGTACTGGTGCTGATAGAAAATATTCGGTTCCAGTTAAACGACCTGTCAAGATGAACTCAAATATTGCCGTTCAAGACATTGATAACCAGCCAGGTTCTGAGGTTAATCCCAGCGTTCCCGTTAAAAACATCGAAGATAAAGTTAATTCATCGGCCATGGTGAACTCTCCTGATTATGCGGTAGTTGACAAGGAAAGAAGCGCGTCATATGAAGCAGATACAAGCGTTACTGATCGTGATTCTGACCAAGCGGTGTGTTCATTTGTAATGTCAGAATCAAGCCTCATTGAACAGCAAATAGATAATCTTTCAAACAGCCTAGATAGTTTACACCTTCAGTCAGGTAGGTCAAGTATAGACAATGCTGATAATCATGAAGTCAACTTATCAGATGATAGTGAGGAGGATTTGGCAGTGAGTGGTTTTGATAGAGGGTTTTGGCGGCTTAGAGATTGGAGAGGTAAATTTTTTAAGAGATAGATGATTAACTACAATATTTATCTTTCAGACATTGAATTCTAACATTTGCCTTCGAGTATGTCTTCAAGAAGATCATAAAAATCTCAGATTGGGGATGTAATGATGTAATCGTAGAGAGAAAACCGTTGACTGACCCCTCAGTCAGTTGTCAATGGAGTTGAATTGTAGACGCAACGTTATACAAGAAAAGAATAAACATTATTATAATTAACGCTTTAAGTATCCTTATTTCCGTGGATATTACAATAATTACACCCCAAAGTAATGTTTTGAAATTTTCGCCACAAATTTTCCAAACTAACGCTCAAGGAAATTTAACAACAAAAATTATCAAAACTTTCTGTGACCTTAGCACCAGTACTGGTTTTAAAAATAATTGGGTGTAAATTGAACAAAAAAATCGGAAATATTTTTTTCTGGAAACCGTGAACAATTTGTGCCTGGTTTACGGTACCTGTATAGTATAGATGTTATTTTGCCTAGTTAATGAATCTGCGGACAACTAAGTGACCGGCATGGCCCGAACGGAAATGAAATGTCTCAAATTTGAAAAGTACATACAAAAACGATTTCTATAAAACATTTAACGTCATCTTACAAACCTGGTTGTTTCTGATTATTTGATTCCCCTTCGATTATTTGATTTGATACGAAAGAAGACGTTTTATCATTGTTGCTCTCTGGTTTGCTCGACTCGCATTGTGATTTGGAGCTAGATAACTTCAACATTCGCAGAAAGTCCTGTACAATTACAAAGATATATATAAATATGTATATATATATATATATATATATATATATATATATATATATATATATATATATATATATATATATATATATATATATATATATATATATATATATATATATATACAGCCATTCCATCATGCCAAACCGATGAGAAATTATAAGACCCGTATTTTTTTATTTTTTGTTAGGGTTACCATTTCTTTTTTAGGGTGGTCTAAAAAACCTTTTTTTCCGCATTTTTGCCAAAAATAACTTTTTTTCAAAAATTCATAACTTTGGAATAACACATTTGCCAATTAATTGGATTATAATCACATACATCCAGTGCAGTCGCATACAAATGTTGAACGAAAACTTAAATTAAAATTAACATTGAAAAATCATAAAATCATAAAAAAGAAAAATACACCTTTCTGGTATTCGGATATATTATGTGAAAAAACCTCAGCTCTCAGGAAAAAATATAAAAAACTAAGGCGCCCTTGATCCCGAAACGATGTAAGCTATAAAAATACAATATTATCAATTATTACGAAAACAAAATTCACTTTTATTCAGAGTGTAATGTTTTTTCAAACAAGACTAGTTCATTGGCTTTTATTTTATATGTCGATCATCTGAATAGGTCCAGTAGCTCAAAAGTGATAATTTTTTGAAGAAAGTCATTTTTGGGAAAAAGGGGGAAATGGTTTTTTGGACCATCGGGTAACTTTAAAAATCATAACTCAAAAACGAAAAAAAAACGCCTCCCTGGTTTCGAGATATGTTATGTGAAAAATCCTCAGCTTTCCAGAAAAAATACAAAACTATAGCGCCTCTGATCCCTAGACTAAGAAAACAATAAAAAACGAATACAATCAATAATAACTAGAGCGGAATTCAAATTTTCTGCAGGTACAGTGACCATTTCCATTTCAGGGTTCCGAAAAATTAACTTTTTCCTCTTTTTCCAAAAATGACTTTTTTCAAAAATTCATAACTTTTGAACTACTAAACCGATTCAGATGATCGGCATATCAAATTAATGCCAATCACCTGGTCTTTTTGACACAATTGCGACTAAATGATTTCTGGTTACATACATCCAATCAAGTCGCATAGAAATATTGAACGAAGACTGAAAACATTTTAATTTTGAAAATAATAACCTAAAAACGAAAAATAACACATCTCTGATTTTTGGATATGTTATGTAAAAAAACTCAGCTTTCAAGAAAAAATATTAAAAAATGCAGCATCCTTGTTCGGGACCATGTAAACTATAAAAAAAACAGTAAAATAAATAATTACGAAATCAAAATCTATTTTTTTCGCAAGTCTAATATTTTTCAAAAAAGACTAGCTAATCGGTCCAGTAGATCAAAAGTTATGAATTTTCGTGTTGGAAAAAAGAGAAAAAAAATATTTTTTAAAATATTACGCCCCTTTGGTTTCGACATATGTTATGTGAAAAATCTTCAGCTTTTCGGGAAAAATATAAAAAAAATATATCGCCCTTGGTCCGGAGACTATGAAAACAATAAAAAAAATCAATAATAACGAGAACAGAATTCAAACTTTTTGCAGGTTTAGTAGGTTTAGCACTTTTGGAAAAAGAGGAATAAGTTGATTTTTGCGATAGAGAACAAAAAAACACTTTTCACGAAAATCTGAGAACCACTATATCGGTTTGGCAAGGAATGGCTGTGGATATTATTATTATATATATAAAAAAGTTGACTCCCACGAAAAACTACCCTGTGCTAAATATCGGCTCAATCGGACTTCATTTCATACCAAGGGAATCGGGGTTTCCGAAAAAAAATTTTGATGCCAAAAGTCTTCAAATTGCATGAAACGACGAGATCTATTGTCATCTCGAAATTTTTTTTGGTCAGAAATCACTCTGGGACGTTTTTACTGAATACGAGCCAAAACATATGGTTAGGTGCCAATTAATTTTCAAAGGGGGAGTAAAGGAAATGGGGGTTTAAAAAAATGTTTTGATGCTAATTGTCTTATGTAATGAATATATTCATACTTTCGGTGAATTTATTCACTTGAAATAGAGCTGCATCCAACTTTAGTGATTTCTCAATAGTAAGAAATTCACCAGTGTTTACATATGCCTGAATTTATTCTATACATTCTATATATATATGGTTACACCTCGAAGAAGTGTATCATATATATTCTCACCTGTTTACATCTATTTTCAGGTGAATAAATCCATCTATAGCTGTAGATCTCCCTAATGTAAACCCGCCATTAGAATTGCATGAAACGTCGAGATTAACTGTTAAATCGAAAAAAAATTGTTGTCAAAAATAGACTTATCAGACAAAAACGACCAAATGCCGAAAAGTCAATTTTCGACAAGTTTTTTTTTGGGTTAACAGTAAATCTCGACGTTTCATGCAACTCTAAAACAAAACCCCGATTTCTTTTACTCCCCCCTTGGCTGATTTTTCGATTTTCATAAAACTTAAACCTTGAGATCTGCGATAATAGTAAAAGAAGTCCGCATGGGCTAATATTTTGCAAAGGGTAATTCATCGTGCAAATCAACATTTCGCAGGGAGTCCCGTATAAAAAATCGATATGACGATTTTCATTGGCACCCTAAACCATACGTATTCAATCCCAGTGTCCATTTTTGACAAAAAAAAATTCGAGATGACAATAGATTTCGACGTTTCATGCAATTTGAAGACATTTGGCATGATTTTTTTTTCGAAAACCCGATTTCCTTTTTCCTTTCCTTCAACCCAAATCCACCACCAACCCCCACCCCCTTGGGTGATTTTTCGATCTTCAAAAAACTCAAACATTCACCGCTGTGCGACACTAGTAAATGAAGTCCGATTGAGCTGATATTTTGCACAGAGTAGTTTTCCGTGGGAATCAACATTTTTAATCAATTTTCATTGGCACATACCAATACATACCTGGTGTGAGTTCTCAATGCTGTTACACAATTGTAAAATCATTTTCCCCAACACAACCCAATCCACAGTCTGCAACTCAAACGGTTCATATTCCATAGTTTGAGCATGCTCTGAGCCAGTCAAATCATCGTGAATGCCAAAGTTCGAGTTGGTTTTGCCACCAAACGTCAATGCATGAACATGTCCTTTTAACGGAAAAGCGTACATCTCTTCCAAGAAAGGAAGAGTTGACGTGAATTTTCTGTGCATCTCGGCAAATGCATCGGTGGTACGTTTGTATTGATTATCTTTATTGAAGCAATGTACCGCCCAATGAAATATTTCAATAATGTTCTCCGATGCACAATATACTTGTAACAATCCATCCAAACAAGGCCAATAGTTTGGATTCAGTTCAAAACATTTCTCATAATACATTCGAGCAACATGTGTTTGTCCTGTGTTGAAAGCTAATTTGGCAAGAGAGTACATTGTGGAAACATCTGTGTCGTCCAATTCGATTGCTTTGATCAAATATTCCAAGGCTTTTTTTTCTTCACATTTTTCTTGATATATAAAGCCGATGTTACGGTAACAATTGTACTTCACCATGACTATTTTATTATCTTTGGACTTGCTTAATGCCTGAAACAAAACAAAAAAGAATGAGTATTCAATTTGAGTAATAGCAATTTCAATACTTCTTTTGGATATTATACCTTTGACAACTTTTCCGTTTCTAGTAACTCTAAGAATATAATCAAAGCATCGTTTGTCTGATTAGCATTCTGAAACCTCAGCGCTCTGAGATATTCCGTAACAATTATAGTTTCCTGGAACAAAACTTATTTTAGTATTTATAATTTGTGCTCTTGTTTTTTACCTCTGCTTCTCCTGTAACTTTAGGGTCTGCTTCTACACTGCTACAGCTATCTTCAAAATCCTCGTTCAGCGCACGAATCGGAAGCATTTTTACCACAATTTAAAACAAATACTGACCATTCGGAGAAATAAAAAAAAAACAAATAACTCAGTGTGACGAATTGATTTCTCCCAAGTATTCTTAACCTCGGTAATAATAAATATGGACGCACTTTGCGCGCCGTTTTTAAACAGAAAATTGACACCACATATAAAACGGCGGATCAGTAGGCGAAGTATATTTGTTTTGGTAAACAGAAACAGGAGTTGGTTAAGATCAAGGCGTTGTACTATAGGTGGACCGCAATGTCAAAATTGCTGTTCGGCAATTGCTCGTGAAAAAACAAATTTGTTTACAAAACAAATCGTATCTTTTGGTGACAAATGCATTCATTGGCAAAATAGCTGCTCGCGCTTTATTGTAGAATCATAACAGTGCAGAAGGATGTTTTAGTATATCTTTTCGCCTTTCTTTCTAAGCAAAATGTACTTCTGTTTGGCTCCCATCGGCGGGGAAAAGAGTACTATCACCTTACGGCGATGATTTTCCTTAGCGAGTTGACATTGAAATCATAACCACACACCCAAACAAAAAGTAAATATTTCTGAAAGTTACGTCTCGCTACTCGTCTCACGTCATGTCCTGAAAGTCCCAAAAACGAAACACCTATAGTTCAGCATTTGGGTTAAGATAAAGTATATAAGGTGAGAAGACAAACGGGTTTTGACTGTGTCAAATTAGCTGATAAGCTATTTGACCCAGGGGTTAGACATCAATTGAATATAGGCTACCCAAAATCAAAATCAATATGGCGTCATTTGTTTACCAACATACCATTTGCGAGGATTGAAATTGTTTAAATCACGGAAATTGCGCTGCTTTATTTCTAACTGCATAAGCGATTTTCATATTTCGGTTTCACATGGAGGTGTTCACATTCAATATGGAGTTTAAAGTTAGCCACTATTTGACTATATAGCCGGACCGAGTTGTAAACAACAGTAATTGTCAGGACCAAAATGTCAGTAAACCGCAGCAATATTGGGTACACTGGCAATATGAGGGATTTGACGTTTTAGTCATACCCCTGATTTGACCAGGCCCCGGCCAAGAGGATATGACAAGCGAGTGAAGATGTGTCGCAAATTTAGCCGTTATTGCCAAACTATCAAACATCTCGGTGAGCTCAAGGCAGATCTACGTAACAAGGTGCGCCCATTCGCTAATCATATTTAACTCGAACCAATCGTCAAATTCGCGATAATTTAAAGAAGGCCGTTTTGCCATTCTAAAATTCTAAAAGATTCTTAAGTTACTCGATTACTTGAAACACGACGCTCTCTTAACCATTTGGCTATATATTTCACAACACACAACATTACAGAAACTCGCCATTATAATATAAAATCATCATCAGAAACAATTCCAGTTCAATATTACGTAATACTGTATTGCATAGAATACATATTCGAAATAGAAAGGTAAATTTTCATTCATTATTTGACGTAGGATTACGTCTTTCGGGAACATATTGGGGTACAAAATCAAAATCGAAAATCGAGCGCACCGTGAAAATTGTCCAATTTCAAATGCTTATTGCTCAGTCATTTTATGATGGATTGATGAGATTTTTGCGTCATTCAATTTCGGCACTCCATAACAATTTTTTACATTGACTAAAACAATATATGTCATGACACTAACTATCGAACAATTGAAAAATCTCAACCCCTATCCTAACGGAAATACCCACTTCTGATAGGTCGAAATTAACGACACATGCGGCGGGTCCCTAACAGAGACATCAAAACCAAGCTGCCTGGGGGAAATCGGCATCGCAGATACATGAAAGTAGGGGGAGCTTTTATTCTCACCGACATGTATTCCCTAACAGAGATTTCAAATCCAAGGTGTCTGGGGGAAATCAGCATGTAAATACCCTCGTGGTCGATAGTTTAACTAACGACGCGCACAAATGGATAGTGCTCATTGTAACTATCGTGGGCATTGCTGATTGCATACGTGCTGGCGGATAAGTTGGGAGCGATGAACGAGTGTTTTTTTTTTGTTATTTTCGTTCCAATAAGAATCTTCCGATGGGTAGATTGAAGAATGATGTTTCAATGAGCTGAATAGAACTTATGCTAGATGGAATATAAATAAAATTAAAATTTGGAACTTTTATGTTGGTTGTTTCGTGAAATTTCATATCAATGACCGATCATGTATTTTGAAACTTTTAGCAGAACTGTAAGCGTAAAATTATGAATGGTTGCTATTGTGTTAAAATGACTTGAAATATGAAACTTTTTTTTTTCCCAAGGAAAGTTCATGCGACGAGCAAAATTGGAAAAATAAAGGAGTATTCGAAAAAGTGATTTCACATATGCTCTATATATCGTATTGGGTGCTGTTAGCTCAATTGAAATTCGCCTTGAGGAATGTAGCATCGTGTTTCGTTGGGTTTAAAGCAAAAAGGAAATGGGTTGAATAAACACTCTGAAAAAAATTATAAATGAAATTACCTTTTCCATTTCATATATATTTTCTCTATACTAAAGTAACACTTTTTTTCTGGTGAGAAAACTTGTGTTCGATGATGATTGATGAGCTTTTTTTTCTTTATTTCATCCATACATCACACAGGAGCCATCTCGTCCAGGAATACAGAGGGCGGCTTTGGTACGTGATACGCACTATCTAATGACTAATCACCATCCTTTTATCATTATCACTCGGTTATGGACACTGGTGGAGTGAACAAACAGTACCTAACAACCAGACAAAACGGACCCAAATCATTATCGAAGAGTTTTACAATTTATCCAAAATCAGCATGCAGCAGATAGCCTAACGGAATCCTACGTCAACTATGCGGTCGTGTCTTGGATACAACCCTCCAGTGACTTTTTATTTTAGAAGTGTGTTAATGTCATCCTGTAAATTAATGGCTGTAGAGTAGATTTCAGATTTTGACCCACCTGGTAGTATGTTAGGCGCCTTGATTTACACCAGCTTGAGACAGGATACGTTTTTGAAAAGGTAGTCTGGACCTAAGATCTTAGATAAAAACTACTCAATAAAATGTTATTCCTTAGTCATAGCGTTTCATGTCATGAAAATCAATAGAATAAAATTTTATTGATATCAATACAATTATTATTTTTACGTTTAATGGGTGTATAATGTAAGTTTAAGCAACTTTAACATTGGGTAAGAAAATTGTATTGCAGAGCTCGGAACACTGCCACGGCTGCCTATGCTTTCAAAAATAGTAAAGTATTACATTACATCAAAATGCCTCGGCCAACGAATATGTTCGAATATGCTCTCCAACGTGAATAGGTTCACAACAATACGATCAACGAAGGAAAATATTAAGGAATTCACCTCTATTCCGGATCCCGAACGGGTTGAAATTGGCAAAATAATGCATTTTGTAACCCGTTCGACTTCGATTAAGCACATTTATCAATCCGTTCGTCTTCGAATTATTTCGAAATTTGTTTATCATCATTGCAAGGATGCCAAATTTGCAGACAAGTTCGCAATTTTACTGATATTAAATTTTTATCGGAGACTCTATTCTGTTGCAGTCTACAGGGCTATCGTATTTCTTTTCTATATGTCTTGACTCAATTCCCTGCAGTTTTTCAAACATCACTTTACTATTCTCACGATTACAAAGGTAGCTGGCAGGTATTTATACACATCAACATTTCATATTTTCGACGAAGACCTTCTGCTGGCATCTCTGGAGGTAATGATATTTACTAAATTCCTAAAGGGCACTGTTTAGATTTGGTGCGCTCTATCGCATTTGTGTACAAAAAGATCAATTCAAAAACAAAATTTGCAAATGAGAGTCCATCTGAGGAGGATATTCTAAAAAAAAATGTAAGATTGTCATTTGTTTCTTTCTTAAATGTAACAGCACTATTCGCATTTCCGCACATCGGGAAGAAAAGATAGCATTATATTAGATCCGCCATTATGAAGGTCAGCAAACTCAAATCAATGTGATATCTAATGGACAGACCAATCCACCAACATTGATTCCAAGTGCCCCAGCAAACTTGCAATGACAGCTTCACCAATGTAGAGCCCTCCGCCAAATCTATCAGCAGCTAACATCCCTCCAAATCCAATATTCGCACATACTTTGTCGAACCTAGCATACTACCCATACCTCTCGCCAATGCCATCAGCCGGTAGCATTCCAGCTTCGATAACTTCGAATGGGGCGATCCCGGACCAGCGCCAACACCTGTCAATCAAGGATCATCTAGTCAATCCATGATACCAAACAGTGCAAGCTCTCCAATGCCATCATCACCTGCGATTGGAGTGGGCGCGGAAACTTCACCATCAGCAGCTGCTTCATCAAATGTACCCTCGGGCACTGCCACTGCCATTACCGCTGTTGGAACACTTAAAGCACAACCTGCGACAGTTGCGGAGGCGGGCGCTGCCCGGCTAGAAGGTTTCCTAATATTGTGGTCGAGGAGCAAGAAAACCGTGACTGGTTGGACATTTTCTTTACCTTGTGTCGGGTGTGAATTCTGATGACCGTGGTACAGCGCGGACTCGATTATATACAGTTTTTGATTTCTGTTCACTGTATATAATCGAGTCAAATTTTTTTTTATTTGTTTTTTTTACATGTATTTTTCGATTTTTGAAAATAAAAGAGGAATTTGATTTTTGATTCATCCCCTTTAAGTCAGAAAACACCTTTCTCACACGAAAAAAAATAATTTTTCCAGATTGTCTTAGGAGGTGATAGACGATTATATTTGATGAAAAAAATACTCCTACGCATATTTTCGAATTTCAACAATGACAGAGTTATAGAACAGAGAAGAGATAGTTTTTTTTTGTTTCGGACTCTGTTGCTTCAAACTGGCTCTACATTAAAAAGTACGCTAAGGAAGACAATTTTGATGATTTCATTTGCAAGATGAGAAAAATTAGTACAGGATTAGTAGTGGAACAACTCAATTAGTGGATGTTAATAACATTTTGGAAGTGAAAAACTTCAAAGTTAATAATTTTTAATGTGTTATTATTAATTTTATCCTAAAATTTTAAATTGAACTACATTGTTTTGCAACAATTAAATTGAAGTTCTTTAACCGCTCTACAATTCGTTCTTTGACGCCCAACTTCTATCTTTCATTATTTGGCTGCAATATCGATCTAAACAATTCCTGGTGAAAATTCAAGCAATATCTTAAAAAATCCCGATTTTTACCCCACTGCACATGTAATAGCCACTTAAACTTCACCTTAACGCTGAAAGGCTCTCCTTTCCTTCTTGAAATAAGCTAGAAAATTTTTGTTTTTCCAAGCTGTATATAATCGAGTCCAAAATTGTATATAATCGAATCACATATAATCGAGTCCGACCTGTATATCTATACTCGTCTCCGGCAAGATGCTTAACGGTAGTTTTCGTAGGAGTGTTGCTCTATCTATATCAACTCGGCTGTTTCCGCAACAATAACACCGATCGGTTGGAAAAAGCTCGCAGAATTGTCGTTCAGCAGATCAACAATGCTTACGGAGTGAGACCAAATATCATTCCTCGGGCACGAATGGTTCCTCCCAGGCCGGTTGCTGCGGATGTGGCAGTTAATTATCTTTAAGCGGCACAAAACCCGGTTCCAGCACCTCCAGCTGAGTAACCTCCTGTGGCCGCTTACCTCTTTAAAAATCAATGAGAAAAATTATAAATTGAAATCTATATAATTTTACAAGGTTTTACCTTTAATTCGAATGTAGACGAATGCACAATAAATAATTTGCTGCAGAAACTATAACTTTTAAAACCATTTGCCGTTTTGACGTGGGACTACGTATAACCGGAATATGGAGGGTAAAATGAAAACCTAAACACAGAACATGCAGGAAAAAATGAAAGATTTCGAATGCTTATAGCTCGAACATTTCTTACTGGATAGGAGAGATGTTTGCATCACTTGATAGGGAATATTTCTACGCATCTATCGCAACTAACAAAATGTTGTTTTTCATTAGATAAACAATTGAATAACTGTAAAATATTAGGCGTTATCTAAACGCCCTAACTGCATCGTTCTGATTGGCCCGATTTACGGTTTCCCTAACACAGCCATCAAAACCAAGCAGCCTTGGGGAAATCGGCATTGCAAATACATGAAAGTAGGGGGACTTTTGTTCTCATCGAAAAATGTTCCCTAACACAGACTTTAAAACCAAGCATGAAGTGTAGATATTGAAAAGAATTGGTCCCAAGATGGATCCTTGAGGAACACCTGCATTCACAATGAATTTCTCTGATGAAATATTGTTTATAGAAACATTGAACGCTCTATCAGAAAGATAATTTTTTATAATTTTTATCAAGTATGTAGGAAAACCAAAGTTCTGAAGCTTGTAAATGAGACCATTATGCCAAACATTATCAAATGCTTTTTCAACATCAAGAAGTGCCATGGCAGATGATTTTGAAACTGACTTGTTTCGTCTGATTATATTGTATACTCTACGAAGCTGGTGAATTGTAGAGTGACCTTTTCGGAATCCAAACTGCTCATCCAAAAATATATTGTGCTCATCTGCAAAAGCAAGAATGCGCGTTAATATAATTTTTTCGAATACTTTCGAAAATGCTGGGAGAAGGCTAATTGGTCGATAGCTCTTTGAAGAAGAAGGATCTTTTCCGGGTTTTAGTATCGGGATCACTTTTGCCAACTTCCAACTCGAGGGGAAGTAGCCAAGTGATAGACATCTGTTGAAGACAGAAGTCATAATTTCATATAAGTTCTTACTAAGATGTTTCAACTCAATATTAAATATACTGTCGAAGCCGGGGGCCTTCATATTCTTCAACGAGCGTATAACCGAGATAACCTCTGCAGTCGAGATGATTTCACTCTCTTGAGGTACAGAATGGATATTGTCAATAGCCCTTACAGTATCATTCGCCGAAGCTTCAAATGGACTTGTAATGTTCTGGCCAAGATTGTGTGAACTAGCGAAATGGTTGCCAATTGCATTAGCCTTTTCGGCAGGTGTTATCAATCGTTCTGAATTGTCAGGTTGAAGAAGAGGAGGAATAGGATTAGACTTGGTCTTGAGAATTTTAGCGAGCCTCCAAAAAGGCTTGGAGTTATTCGGAAGTTTACTAATATCTTTTGCGAATTTTTTGTTACGGAGATCAATCATTCTGGCCTGGATAACCTTGGTTAACTGATTATACTGTCGTTTCCTCTCTCGAATACCAGTACGTTGGTACTGCCTTCGATAGAGGTTCCGAAGCCTAATCAAATGTTTAGTAATGGAATCAATTTGAACAGAGTCACTCACCTGAATCGTTTCTGGGATGTGGTTTTGGCGAGCCTGAATAACTGCAGTTTGAATAGAGCTGACTGTTGCTTCGATATCTTCGGGAGATTCAAGAGGCTGATTGAGATCAATGTTGTTGTCAATAAGCTGCTGGAATTCCACCCAATTCGCACGATGATGGTCCCGTCTACATTGTGGCCTCCTGACTACGACATTCACTCCCAATTCAACCATCACTGGGAAGTGATCCGAACTCAACTCGTTAAGGGCAATAGGATCACCGATGTGGCGATCCATGTTGGTAATGAAGAAATCAATTATGGAATGTACTCTAGAACGAGAAATGCGAGTGGGGGTCGCTGGACTAAGAATCCTGTAGCGCCCACACTGTAGATCATCATTTAGAGTCACTCCATATTGATTCCTCCTTTGGTTTCCCCAGGACTGATGTCGAGCATTAATGTCCCCGCCGATGACGTATTTCGACTGCCTTCGTGTTAGCTTGATGATATCGTTTTTAAGAAGCAACGCTGAGCCATCTCTGATTGACGTCTGTTTGGGATAGTAGACCGCAATGACGATAATAGACCCAATCGATGTTGTGATTTCCGCCCCAATAGCTTCGATGATGTTGAGTTTCAGACACGGCAAAAGTCGATATCTGATGTTATTTCTGATGGCTAAGGCAACACCTCCTCCACCAGAACCAGCACGATCCATTCTCAATAGACGATAATTCGGGACTCGAATATTAATATTCGGTTTAAGATGCGTCTCAGTAACGATAGCTACGTCGATGCTGTTTGTCACCAGGAAGTCAGTGAACTCGATGAGCTTACTCTTAAGAGAGCAGGCATTCCAATTAATTAGCCTTAGAGATGACCGATCCATGGTTATAATAAAAATGTAGCATAACTTGTACTTGTTCCTGTTGGTTGCGACAACTTCTAGTCTGTCGATCTAGTTCAAGAACAGGGTTGCAAGTTCTTGCATGCTATAAAGCTCCTCAGTAGAAGAGGAATGAGGTGAAGGTTTTGGTGTAGGTGATAAACCAATAGCTGCAACCTTACTATAGCTCGGTTGCTCCTTTTTTGGCTTTTCGCTAGAAGAGGCCGTTTGGGGGCGACCTGTAGGAAGTGGAAGAGGAGGAAGAACAGGAATCGTGCGAGAAACCATTGGAGGGAACTCTTTGTCAGTAAATTCTGGAACCTTCTTCCTATTCTGTGTTTTATCAGTAGCTTGCTTCCAGATACGTTTAAAATCCGCACGTTTTGTGCAGCTACGGCTGGTGGCTTGGTGACTTTCGCCACAGTTAACGCATTTGCGAGGTTCTTTTTCTGGAAGGCTGCAAGTGCTTGTTAGGTGGTCAGCAGCACACTTGCCACAACGAGTTTTCATGTGACAGTTTCTTGTTCCGTGTCCGAAACCAAGGCAATTTGAACATTGCGTTACATCCCGATGTTGAGGTTTGTATCGGTCCCATTGTACCGAGATGTTGAAGATCTCACTGATTTCTCTTATGCGAGTTATGTTGGCTGATCCTTTCTTGAAGTGGATCAGGTACAAAACATTGGAATACCCATTGTCTGGCGTTTTATGCCTAGTCATCCGATATACAGCTAACGGCTGAATATTGTATGATTGTTCCAGATCTTTTTTAATATCCTCCAACTCAATAGCAGGAAGACCTCGCAACACCACCTTAAATGGTTTTTCAGACGGCGTATCGTGAGTGTAAAACTCATGATTTTTTGATTTCAGGTATGATCCAATTATTTTATATTGCTCCAGGTTGGGACTAGTGATTTTAATCCCGATGCTGCATATTTTAAAAACGTCTGCAATTTCAGCGCCAGCAGTTCAGACCTCAAAGTTCCTATATCTCTCGATGTTGTAAAATAAGGTGGTACTTTCACCTTTTTCTCTACATTTACTTTCTCGGTAGTTGGTTCCTCCTCGGTATGGCCATCCAATAAAGCATAGCGGTTTCTTTCTAATATTGGCTCCTTGCCGGTGTCCGATCGATGTCGTTTGTTGGTGCCATGTGGTAGGCCTGGGTCGGTTGACCGGGTTTTCCCCATTGTTGTAGTCCTCAAGGGCAGACAGGTAGTTGATGAATCGCAGGTAGACAATCTGAAAAGAGAAATAAATAGCTTTTTAAAAATCAGGTAATGAATGGAGCTCGAAACACGTCCGTCTCTGTCGACGGTCGGAGTGGAATGATAAAAGTTTGCCTCAGCGAGATCCACTGTTTATACTCTAGGCAAGTGTTCCCCTTCAATCTTCTTCTTTTCCTCTGTTCGCGGAGACTTTAAATCCTACGATTTCCCCTTCAATGCTCGTTATTGACAGCTCTGTTCTGGAAAGCACGCAAATGGACAGAACAAATGTAAGGAAAAATGAAAACGCTTAAAGTTTTCATGAATTTTAACCATTTACAAACCAGGAGATTCCAATGTATAGCATATTAAACAAATCTTAGGGAATTTCCGATTCGTTTAGTATGTAAAACGCCAAAATCTGTTCGCGGCAAAAATAGTTATTAACATTAACTTTATTTCATAAAAACGTGACCTGTTTTCTGATTTGGCACCCTTAATGAAAGACGTAGTTCTACGTCAAAACGGCATGTAACGCTTTAGATAATTAATTTTTAAATGCTGATAAAAAATATCAGCCAAATCGGTCGAGTAGATCCTGATATATTGATACCACCAATTGAAAAACATGGTTTTGAGAAAAACGCGTTTGAAAATTCGTACAGCAATACTCTGTAACTCCTTCTATTCTCCTTCCTCCTTCTATAAGACCAGGTGATAATCTTGCAGCTTTATGTCATTGTAAACAAACAATGCTTCAATTTATATTCTACTGTGTAGATATTGGTGACTAGTGATCCCCGATACAGAAATCAATTATTAATCGAACGAATATGGTGCAACTATCGCAATAAACGAAGCCTGAGACGAGACATGACAATAGGGGGCCGATTCCGGACCACCACTTCTGTCAAACTCGGACCACTTGCAACTCGCCTTCTGATTGGCTAATGAGTAAAATAATTAACAAAGATAAATATGTTGCCAAATATATTCAAAATTGAATAATTGTTGCATTCACATTTCAATTTAGCGATAATTTCTATAATGGATTTTTTTTGTATATTTTCGTTTCTATTACGTCCGGTGTTCCCGAAGAGAAGGAAACATTGCATCGGAATTTCCACCCTACATCTTTTCGGGATTATTTTGCCATCTAGCATAGCATAATAGCAGCGACCTAACAGAGAAGAGCATTCAATTATTTTCCAACCGTAAAGCAGTTAGCAATATAATTATAATCTAATAACAAATAACAACCAACGCAGCAGAAAAGTATTTAAAATCATATTGGAACTTGAATAAACCATACATACCTACAGAAAAAAAACCTGAATAAACGCTATGTTATTATTTGGGAATGTATGATTTTATCAATATTTCAGTACTGTTAGTATTTGAACGATATCAAAGTTAAATTATAAGGCCTTATTTCCGTATACACTCCACGGTAAAAACGAATTGAAGTTTATCCGCGATGACAGAGATACGGTATCGATATCTGGAAACGAAATAAGCTTTTAACAAGTCTTACTACTCGGCCCGAAGGCACTTTTAAATTGTTAAAACCTGAATGAAAATTTTTACTTGGCGTTATTTATTTACTTGAAGAACGTCTTTCTTACCCTAACTTGACCTGTTTTCTATACACTTTGCGATATTCTCACTAAAACTACTCATTATAATATAAAATTATCTTCAGATACAATTTTTGTACGAGATTATTTTACCAAATGAAGAAAGCAAAGTTTTCCATTCACAATCAACACTAATATGATACGGAGAAGTTAATTTTCATTCATAATTTCTATTTGAAGAGTGTTCATTCTACCTGAAAACCCATCATTTTCTCTAACTCGTAAAACGAAATTTCATGGCGTGTCGTCCATTCCGTTTTCATCTTGAAGTGTAAACGGTAAGGCCCGTAATCTCTTGATAAATAAAATGAACTTTGAATTTAATTCATATATGTCAACATATCATACACCTACTATCAAATCTACGTTTTCTAGTTTTCTTTATCTCTTCACATTTTATTTTTTGGATACCAAAATAACAGGAAAATACTTATTGTTTAAAATATGTGATATTCGGTCGGAAGATTAATACAAAAAAAAATTATGCAACTCAGAAAATACATGATACGAAGAACACATGTTTTTCATGGGAAAATAATCTTCCGAAATTTTATAACATTTGGCAACCTTCACATCTCGCTTCCCTGTTATCTAGCACTTGGTCGAAGAAAATGCAGAAAGAAGAGTAAGAAGCCAGTTGTCACGTCTTGTCTTAGGTGATTACATCGTGTTGGCTCAACCGATCCCGCTTCCGTGCTACCTTCAAAATTTTTGTGTGCAGTCAGCCGATTGCAAAATTCCAGCCGTAAATTGCACTCAACCGAGGGCTGTGTGTTTTTGAAGTTATCCTTTGGCTTGTGTAGAGAAAAAGACTATACCTAAAAGTGTGTTTTTGTTTCCCGAGAATTCGCGTGAAGAAAAAATTGTGTCCGATCGGAAGTTCCCGTGTGTTCTTAGATTGACGACGCAGTTTGTGTGAGCATAACTCTGCAACGTGTCCGAAAAAGTTGTAGAAGTAAAACAAAACGTGTATGATTCTGTACGAAACCGACGGTGTGTAAACTAAATGTATGAGTACAAACAAACTGAAGTGTTTTGTCCAATCAATTTGCATTGTAATAGGTTATTGATAACAACTGTGATTAAATTATCTTAACTTTTTTTAATTAAATGAAGTAATTTTCCGGCTATGACTTTCATTAAATACTTTTTTACCCTCATGTATATTTTCAGGTGATTGCATCCAGAAATCTTTAGACGATATCGCACAAAATTCAGCCATTCGAAATGACGTTCCTTCACAACAAACAGGCTCAAAACAAAAGAATTCTGATACTGGAAATACGTTGTCTAGCAATGAAAGCATGTCTGTTGTCGATGAAATGAAAGGTATGTACAATAGAACAATCAATTTTTTTATTCTTCTAATTTGTTGATTCGTATGTTGTAATTTAAAAACCAAAGATTGTTTAAAGCACTGGTTGGAAAACTTATGAAGCGATCGCCGTTGACGTATTCTATGACCAAAACCGCGTTCTCTCTCGACCTCTACGTCATTGGTTCCGATCTAAAATTGATTGGATAACAACTCGACAAATATTTGGATTTTTGAAATATTTTGAGCGTATCAGTGGTGCAATGAGTTTGTTCTCTATGATCGGAAAAATTACCGACTGGACCATTTTTGGATCCAAATGCTATTGGATTACATCACGGGAACACCAAGCCAAACTGATGCTATTGGATTACATCACGGGAACACCAAGCCAAACTGATGCTATTGGATTACATCACGGGAACACCAAGCCGAATGCGTAAATGGGTGCGAATATTACTTCGCTCGGACGCATTCATACGCAAACAATTTTTCATGACTGTTCCATGCGAAAGCAGAACAGAAACCGATGCGAGTGAAAGTACTCACGCCTTGCGTATGTCTGCTTTTCGCGTTGACGGTGGAATGGTGTCATCTGGATACGACATTAGTTTGTATGAGACCAGCTATTCTCTATCAGTCGCCCTTAAAGCAGTTTTAAATTGCTAAAATTTGTATGAAATTTTTTTCTTGGTGTTATTTACCTATTAGACGTACGTCGTTATGACCCTAATTTAAACGATTTTCAGATTTTTCAGATATTCTCACCAGAACATAACATTATAATATAAAATTATCTAGAGACACAATTTTTGCATGATATTTTTTCACTACTTGCAAGCAAAAGTGATTTTCATTTACATAGAGTACTAATTTGGTTTGGGAAAATTAATTCTCATTCATAATTTTGATTTTAAAAGTGTGTTCATTTCTACTGCAACCCCATATTGTCATGCCTACTCCTCCATTCCGTAATACGAAGCTCAATGCCCAAACACTCATGCAAGCGAGCAAAACAAATCACGGTTTCTTCATGTGCCTATATTTTGTGACCGTGTTCGGGAACACATTGCGATCACCAATCATCATCAATGAGCAAGATTGTTATGATTTCAATAGCTTGCTTTCAAAGCAATTTTTAAGCTTTTGAACCGATAAGTGACAATCATATAATTCGTTGACATTTTATCTCTTGGATGAAGTGATTATTATACCACTCCATCCAGCCGGTAAAGAGGTATTAACGTTCAAAACCTTGCAGTCCAGCGTCACTCTCTCGTTTTAGAAACTTTGAACTAACACCCCGGTACAGAAATGAAAGACGTAGTCAAAACCAACATCTTCTATACAATTTTCGACTCTTTTGAGTTGTGTTGGAAAAGTTCTAGAAAGGATAGTAAATCGACGCCTAAAGACCTTTTTAGAGTCTAATAAGCTGCTCGATCCAAGACAGTTCGCTTTTCGTGCGGGAAAATGCACAGAAGATCACCTCGAAGATCTACAGGCTATTGTACATGACGTTATTGAGAAAGATCACCACGCAGATGTGGCATCACTTTATCTAAGTAAAGCATTTGATCAGCATGGAGATATCCAGTATTGAAGAGTCTCTTCGACTGGGTGATCCGTGGAAGACTAGGTTTCTATGTGAAAAGTTTCCTAGAAAATAGAACTCAGAGCCATAGTCAACAACACAAAATCTTCATTGAAAATCCAAGAAAGGGGAATTCCCCAAGGCTCGGTTGTATCGCCAACCCTCTTCATAATTATTATGCAGTCCCTTTTTGCAAAAAATCCGGAAAATGTAAAAATTCTTGTCTATGCGACATTGTGCTAGTACTAGCGACATTGTGCTAGTTTCAGTTAGCGTCACTGCATCAGCAACAAGAAAAACAGGAAGTGGGTTATATCTATGGTATAACCGCAAGGGTGACGTAGGACTATCGTTGATTTAGAGATCATTTGTTCGAATTTGAATCTGAATTCATTCTGAATGAATGAATATTTGGGGGACTTCGAAAACGAGAGTGTTACGTTGGATGCACAAGGTTTTATGCATCCAATATTGGATACGGAAATATTCTACTGATAGGGAAGAATAATCTTCAGAAGCTATTCTGTTAATTGCGATTGATTGAAAAATCACAAAACCAAATGTATTTGGTCACAGTGTTACATGGATAGAAAACATTAAAATAAACTCTTTCACTTGAATGTAATTTTAAATTCCCAGAGGAACTGGCAGATTATTTTCAGTAACGATTAGATATTACCACATTTTCCTCGATACTGGAAGCCCACCAGTGGTTTATGCTAACTCGATAACCATCTGTTAATAGCACTTGATTGAAACATATTTGGTCACAGTGTTACATAGATAGAAAACATTCATATAAATTCTTTCACATGAATGTATTTTTAAATTCCCAGAGGAACTGGCAGATTATTTTCCGGATCTTTCTCGATGCTGAATGGCATCCAAACGGTAAGAATTCCGTGCGTGTATATTTGTGTAGCGGCTGCTTCGATGGTCACCTTCTCTTCTCCTGAAGGATCGGCTTCTCTGTGCTCCCTCACAGGTTCAAACAAACTGCCTGCGTTTCAGGGCAGATCTCGATCCTTCGCCGTCCAGCACCCTCAGCAACGATGTTGTCTTGTCGATGTCCTCACGAAAAATGAATGCGTCTCACCACCAGAATATCGCTTAAGTATGCTTTTTGTGCGTGATTGAATCGAGAGAAGGCATGGTTTACGATGGCAATTTGGAAGGCAAACTAGAGGGGAATGAACTCTCTGAGCTCGGAACTTTCGGCGACTGAACAATAATCGATTGCGGGCGCATACAATATTGGATACGGAAATATTCTACTGATGGGGAAGAATAATCTTCAGAAGCTATTCTGTTAATTGCGATTGATTGAAAAATCACAAAACCAAATGTATTTGGTCACAGTGTTACATGGATAGAAAACATTCAAATAAACTCTTTCACATGAATGTATTTTTAAATTCCCAGAGGAATTGGCAGATTATTTTCAGTAACGATTAGATATTTCCACATTTTCCTCGATACTGGAAGCCCACCAGTGGTTAATGCTAACTCGATAACCAGATTATTTTCCGGATCTTTCTCGATGCTGAATGGCATCCAAACGGAAAGAATTCCGTGCGTGTATGTGTGTGTGTTTGTAGCGGCTGCTTCGAGATCTTCCCGGGGAACAGTTTGTGGCATCACTCTCCTCCTGATGGATTCCCTTCTGGCCTAAGGTGCACAAACAGGCTCTTAGAGACACCGTTCATTCGCGCTTTCATGATAAACGAAGAGCTTCACCACAACAGCGACAACATGCTCCAATCGCTGTTCAATTAGAACTAAGTGGATTTCCGAGCGGCGCTCGCTTATATACCGATTGGTGATTTCAATAGCCTGTTTTGAAAGCAATTTTAAGACTATTGAAACAAGTTTTTGGATCAGAAAGTAACAAGTATAGAACGCGTAGACATTTTATCTATCGAATGAAGTGTTTATCATACCATTTCGTTCAGTTGTTTAGGAGCTATTAACGCTCAAAATCTCGGTCTCCGGTGTAACGCTTTCGTTTTCGAAACTTTGATTTTACACCCCGGTATAGAAATGTAAGACGTAGTCCTACGTCAAAAGACTTCAGAAAGCGATTGATTCTGTTCAAAACGGGGCTGGTTTCGATATATCCCCGAAAAATCAAAACTTCTGCATATATGTAATCCCAAAGCTCACTTCAAAGTTTCCAACCCTAAAATTTTCGAAACCCAAATTCCCTCAGTCAAA